>NC_041382.1:1558334-1567506 GCF_002162155.2 Triticum dicoccoides
AAAATAAAAGAAAATAAGTTTCCCATGTGATATGTGGTCTAGTTGTTGGGAAAATTTGCAAATGTGAATTTTGACTTTATTTGCAAAATCTCTCTGAAATTTGTAAAAATGGGCATAACTTTTGCATACTAACTTGGATGAAAAAGTTTTTTATATGAAAAATCATCTACTCGAAAAGTTACATCCAAATTTAACAGGGGGAACCCTGTTAAACATTTTCAAAATCCTCAAAAACCTAATAGAAAAAAGTTACGGGGCTTTTAAGATCTAGAGTGAAAAAATCGAAAAAAATTCAAACAGTGGGCAAACTGTGGTCAAACAATGGTCAAACTAATTATTCTAGAATATTAGTGTTACTAAATAATTATTTCAGTTATTTCAATTTTGGTCAAATCTGGTCAAACTGTGGTCAAGCTGTGGTCAAACAATGGTCAAACTAATTATTCAAGAAATATTAGTGTTACTAAATAATTATTGTTTTTTAAAACAATAGTTTCAAAATAAAACTATGAAATATGTCACTTCATGCTGAGGGGTGATTAGGAAAATTCCTGAAGGTTAATAGGATTGACATCTTAGTATTGTCAGGAAAACAACAAGTGCAGACTTGGAACGAGGGAGAATAGAACCCAGAAGTTAAGCATGCTCAGGCTGGGGGAGTGGGAGGATGGGTGACCGTTCGGGAAGTTAGATGATTTGGAATGATGAGGGATGATTAGAGAATAAATTGAGAAGTGATGACGGGTGGTGATTACAGACTAGAGGTTAAAATAATTCAGAAATTTAAAAATAAAAAAAAATTCAAAAAAAATTTCAAAAAAAAACCATAAAATTTCCTTTAGTCCCGGTTGGTGTTACCAACCGGGACTAAAGGTGGAGCTCCACGTGGCCGCGCCCTTTAGTCCCGGTCGAGGCATTAGTATCGACATTTTAATCCCGGTTTCAGAACCGGGACTAAAGACCCTTTTTCTACTAGTGGTAGCATCGTGGCAAGGAGCTTTGGTGTCAATATTCGTCACAACTTCCACACAGTCTGAGGCGATGCAAACGGAATCAAGGTGGAGGTCCGGCACGAGAGCCATTGCTTCATTATTACGTCTGAGCTTCAAGAGTCGCCGGATCAACGAGGCCTTCGAAAACAACAGCCGAAGCACCTAGATACTGGCTGCGCTTGTCCCTCCAGATTGCCGCCGCCCCGCCCTTGGTTCCATTCCTGGAGATGCCCCCATCAACATTCACCATCGCGTCATGAGCCGCAGGTGGGAGCCAACCCCTCATTGGAGACATAGTTGCCATCACATATAGGTCCCTAGGTATTACATAGAGGTCCCTGAACTTCACATGCAGGTCCCTAGACCTTACATGCATGTCCCTGGGAGTTTGAGAGTTACGTGGAGGAACTGATTCCAAGTCTTCCAGGAATTTATAAGTGATAATACAAGCGGTGCTCATGGAGCTCCGAAACTGCTTATCATGTATAGCACGTATTCTGCCCCACCATATTGCCCACATCGTCACTAGGACGCGTGTCAACTAGCCAGAACATCCATAGCTTAGCATCCTTCAATTAACATACGTGGTCTTGAAACGTCACTAGGTGCACTTCAATTAATGTACGTGATCTTGAAACTTCACAAGGCCAGCATCCACCTTATGAACGATATTACCACTGCCGGTGAGGGCTAAGCCGCTTCTTAAAAAAGCACCTCTATCTATGGAGCCACCCTTAGAAGAAGTCGAGGTGCAGGAGGAGCTTTTCCAATCAAAGGCATGCAATGTCGATGGTATTACAGGGCATTTGGAGCTCAATCGTGCAAGACGATGAGTGCAGACACTCAACGTGGTATTATTGGAAAGCACGGGCCCGCATTTCTTGGCAAATCCAACTTCGTTGTATCCGAGGGCGTGTGGCCGCTCATCGGAAGGCGTTGTAAGTTGGCCTGATCAAGCGGGTTGAAAACAACAAATGGATACTGGATTTCGTATCCGTGTCTCCTCTCAGCACACCCCTAGGGTTAACAGTTGCTAAAGTTAGTGATCTAAGTGACACTAATGACTGGACCTGGCACAGAGAATTGGTATGTGATACCTTTATTGCATCTTATACAGAGGCGATCCCTAATTAACATCCCCTTATGCAACGGTGGTGGTGAAGATTTCTAGTTTGGGATCCTCAAAAGGCCCGATGTGTATTTTGTCACGGCTAGCTCCCACCTAGTTCTGAGTGGATCAAAATAAACACCAACGGTGCCATCAATTTTTTTTAACACAACACTGACGCAGATACTTGTATATACGCACATACACTCAGCCGTATGAACACACACACACACACCCTAGTCTTATATGCACCTCCGAGAGACTGAAACCGACACATAATCTTCAAATTGACGAAGTCGCCACAGATGCCTTTATAATCAACGGAACATCTCCTCCCACATAACAAACATTGCCGGAAGGCTTAAAATAAATTCACGAAAACACGAGCACCAATGCTAAGTCTAGGACTTGAACTCTAGTGGGCTAGGAATACCACCGTCCTCCTAACCATCCAACCACAGGTTGATTCACACGGTGCCATCAATTCTCATGATAACAAAGGGGGCGAGGGTGCTGTTGTGAGTTACTTCGAAGTGACTAATCCTCTCATCGCTAAATGTATGTCCCCGCAGGTTGGTGTTCTTTTCTACCAAAAACATTGAGGGGTCCAATTTTGCATCATTTTTACTTTATGTTTTGCTACCTGGTCACATGACTTTTGTGATTTTATCGCATTGCACACTTTTTATTGGATCACACCAGGATCTTAAGCGAGGAGGAGAATTGAGGCATTAAAGTGGAAATCACAAGTGTACGGGTGAAAATCATGTTAACTAGAGTGATTGGAACCTACCATAAGAAGCAACAATCAAACGAAGCAAAAGTCAGTTGCAACAGAGCTTCCAGGAGAGAAGATGGCGCCTAGTACAAGTGTGAGCCTCTGGATCGGAGTTATAACACATAGGGAGATAAAAAAACTCCGCAAAACCAAGAACCCAGCTTCAGAAGGGATCCGGAGGGGGATTTGACAAGAAGGAATCTGCACGCTATCTACCTGATCTGGGGCCTCGACAATTAGCCACCTTACTAATTGAATGAGTATACTCAAGTTAAGTGGCGGTGCCGGGCAATGAAATCTATTTGATGCAAACTATTCAAATTTTGTTCAAATATATTTGAATATGTGAATTGACCACACTACTTGTACATGGAATCGCCATTTCTCAAGTTAATCGTCATTACTGCTCCCATTAACAGCTTCGCCGAATCTTTTCCCGTTGCTGCAAATGGAGCCAAAGCAGTGTGGATTAATTACAGAACTTTTCGTTTGGAATGGCCAAGCAGTGTGGATTGGCTTGCTTGGAACGCAAGAAGCATGGCAAAGTTTGATCGTTGCGTGATCCAATAGTCGTGACCCAAACAGCTCACCTCACCTGCCAGCGTGGAGATTTCCGTTACGGCCCTGTCCCCTTCCTCACTCGCACTTTTCATTTACCCATCGAGGTTAAACACGCTCTGTGAGATATTTTCATTTTACTTGCTCCTCTAGCATTACTGTCTCTACAAAAGGGTCTAGTGATTGGAATATTTTCCTTTATGTGATCTAATAAAAACCTTTGATTTTGTTTCAAACAGGGATGAAAACGGAGTGCAAATTTTCGCTTTTCCGGCGAAAAATTTGGAAACGGTGAGGAAATATGGAACTGGAAATGGGAAGGAACTTCTTTCTTTTGGTGAGGCACGAAAACGGGTTTGATGAAACAGGCGTGAAAACTGGAAATGGTGAGGAAATCTAGCAATTGTTCCATGTACAAGTTGTGCGGTCAGTTCACATATTCAAACATATTTGAACAAAATTTGCATAGTTTGCATCAAATAGTTTTCATTGTCTGGCACCGCCACTTAACTTGAGTATACTCATTCAATTAGTAAAGTGGCTAGTTGTCGAGGCCCCCAGATCAGGTAGATAGCATACAGATTCCTTCTTGTCAAATCCCCCTCTGGATCCCTTCTGGAGGTGGGTTCTTGGTTTTGCGGAGTTTTTTTTATCTCCCTGTGTGTTATAACTCCGATCCAGAGGCTCACGCTTGTACTAGGCGCCATCTTCTCTCCTGAAAGCTCTGTTGCCACAGACTTTTGCTTCGTTCACATGCGATGAGGCGCGAAAACGAAATTTTCTGTTTCTGTTTTGAATATGAGCCCATCCGTTTTGCAGCCCAACAAACACACAATTAGGCCCTACATGCGATGAGCAGAATCGCCTAGATGGCCCAACTTCCACAGTACTACTACTACATCAAGCGTGACAGTACACAAGCAAAATCCCAAATCCCAATATACAAATATGGCAACAACCTGATCTGGGGGCCTCGACCAGGTTCGCCTGTTTCCGCCCCGTTTTCGACCCTAGTTTCAAAGTTCAAACATTTGCGGAAAAAATGGCCATCCCATCAACATTTTGAGACATTTGTAGTGTTAGTGCGTATCCCTAATGACCCGTCAATGGAAGGTCCATCCCCATTAACGAGCGAAGACCTCGTGCACCAGAGATTATCGTCGAGGAGAAGCAAGTGGTGGACGAGCACGGCCTTGCGCGCCCGCCCGACATAATGCGGGCCATCCCGTCTCATGGCCGCTCATGGCCGCATGATTCACACCCCTGTTTTAATCCTAACGCTCATGCCGCCATGGATCATTGTGTTCTGCTTGACTCCCGTTACTTTGATCATCTCTGATCGCGACTAGTCCCTTCGGTCTGTTGGCTCGGCTTCTTCCTCCCTACAGACAGTCTATACACATGCAACATTTTCCACTGATTTTGTTTGATCGATGTACTAGGTCGATCCCTTGTTGGAGCTCCCGCCAGCCGCTCCTGCACAGGGGCCTATCTAACCGTCCATGAAAATTCGGAAACGGGTTGAAATAAATAAATAGCTTTTAACCAAAATTTTATTTTTATTTTTATCATACGTACTACAGTATTAAGGAGTATCTATCAAGGTACTAAGCTCCCAAAGAATGTTGTGACGCGAGAAGCTGCAAGTTCTAATTTCGATTCTTTTCCCTGTTAGTTCGTGCAGCAGGAGAATTTTTTGGTGTTTGGCTCGGTAAAAGCAGTGTGGCTCAATCGGTGCCGACTGAGTTGTGCGACCTTGCACAGTTAGGCGGTATTTGGGCTATAGGCGGCCATGGAGGGGGTCAAAGGTTCCGCTAAGCTATTCCCCATGTTTTGGGTTGTTCGATGGGTTTGGCAACGCACACCGGCGCTGGTGGCTGTCCGGTTGTTGAGTTGGATCTTGCATGTCATCGGCCCACTCTGCTTCCGAGGCGCTGTCCCCTACCCCTAGCCTTATGTTTCCCTAGCTCTATGCTCACCATGTCAACGCCTTCTTCTCTTGCCCGCCCAGCGGCGGTGCCTCACTCTTCCACCCTCCAGCTTTCCGAAGACCGGTGGAGTCGCATGCCCAGGCAAAGGAGACACCGGCTACTCAGGCCATGCCGTGTCGCTACCTCCATGTACATCGTTGTCCGAGTGGACTTCCCTCGAGATTTCCCTATTTACCGTACCCCTGCTCCTTTCGTGTTGCAGCCCTTGCCGGTCGGTTGCACCTCATGCCGGACCACTGATGGTCTATGACCAGCCACCACAATCAGCCACTCCATAACAATCAAAAGGAGATGAGCGATCTTTGAAAGCTCAAATCGAGTGCACTAGATTTAGATATGCTTTCTTTTTCACTTCTCAGTACCATCCATGTCAGCCAATGTATTTGATTTGTACTGTGCCTGTGAGCGGGTTGGGGAAAGAGGTGCTCATAGTTCTTCCTACTTATCAGCTATACTATATGTTTTTCTTGTGATTTCTCTTTTTAGGATCTGAATCATATTTGCAAAATAAAAATGTTTTGTGTTGCATCTGCTAGCAGGTTGGAGGAAAAATTGCTTGGAATGATTTCTTATGAATGTTGTTTAGTGAAGCAAACAATGTTGTTCCTTCACTTGAGAGTCTTCAGTATTATCCGGCCTTCGAATGTCTTAGTATTACTTGCCCTTCAAATATTCAAATGTTTCACTTGAGTGTAGAATGTAGAAGCATTTCGGATGTTGGTAGACCTAATCTAAACCAAGGACATGGATGAAATTTTAAACCTTCAGCAACGATGTCAAGGAAGGTAATCTAATAGTCAATCCACAATATCTTAAATCACAGAATTTTACATCTAAAGGTGTGCATCACCGTGAGAATTACTTATGTTCTGTAATATATAGCAGGTTACGTTGGGGGCATCTTGGGAGGCGGCTCTACGTGCCCCCTGGTCCCCGTCTTCCGCATTGGTCTCCTCCGATATGCTCATCGGTGGATGGATGGGTTTGGCGTGGCTTTTGGCTAGCTGATAGCCTGCGTCGGTCTGCTCACCTTCCCGCGCTCCGTCTGAAGGTTTGGATTTGCTTTTCTTTGTTTTTATTTCATGGTTTTCTAATTGGTTTGTTAAATTGTGTGATAGGGTATGGTTCTGGGGGATTAGGGGTAATGTTTTTTGTGGAGGGGGGAGTGGTTTTTTGGGCGATGGGGAATGCCTGGTTGAGTGCTTGGTTGATGTGAGTGTGGTTCATGCAGTTGATTGGGTCATTTGTGAGTGTCGCAGTTCGTTTTGTGGTCAGTTTTGGTGGCACTGTTGTGTTTGGGGGCGGGGTTATTCGATTTAGTTGTGTGGTTGTTGTTCTTGTGGCGCGGTGAGGACGATGGTAAGGACCTGTGTTGCTTTTTAATTTCTTAGAATGGTTCCAGAGATTAGCTCACACATCCATCTACCAATCTCTTTGTATGCTTGCTGCTTTGTCCTTTTGGTGGTTCATAGATAAATATATGTGAATTAACTGGATAGTGCTAATGTGAGCTAGCTAAAATTCATTCGATAGGTAATGAGATATTAATAGGATCGGATGAGACGTGTTAGGGGTGGAAGAAATGTAGTAGTCACCCCTAATAATATAGGAATATGAAAATGATAATGGTAGCAAGCCAAAATGATTTCTTTAGATAAAAAAATCATCATTATATTTTTATGCTATTGACATAATAATTTATAAGAACAATACATATAATATAACAATCATTGGAAAAGATGCTTCATACACAAAAATAAAGAAAAAAAAACAGCGCGGCAAAGCATGCGTATGTTTCTAGTAATTTTAATTATTTAGTTGGTATAATTAACCACATAATTTAATTGGTATGGCTAAGCAGTGATTTTGGTTGTCAATTGTAATGCATATCACTAATCATTTTGTTTACGCTAAATATAAATTAAGTGATGTGGCATAAGTTATCTTAAAATTACTTTTGTGGCGATTACACAAATTGTATAGTGCAGATACATAATTTGTCCCGCCTGCCGCTCCCGCGCAGGGGCCTATGTAACCGTCCAGGATAATTTGGGACTCGGTTGAAATAAATAAATAGCTTTACGCCAAAATTTTGTTTTTTATTTATTATATTTTTATCATACTACAATACTAAGGAGTACAATTTTTATTATTTAGTTGGTATAGTTAACCATATAATCTAATTGGTATGGTTAAGCAATGTTCTTTGTTATCCATTGTAATGCATATCACTAATCATTTTGTTTACGCTAAATATAAATTAACTGATGTAGCATAAATTATCTTCAAAATTATGTTTGTGGCGATTACACAAATTATATAATCCACATATATATATATTTGTTTGTATGTGCATATGTTCATGTATGGTTAATGCATATATTCATGTTATAAGTGTCCAAAGAATAATGTCCAACTAATATCTTAATAGTAATTTCTAGTGTATTATTAGGCGTGCATATTTTTAGAAGCTTGTAGAATACAAACTATACAATTTGCAAATGTGTTGCAAGTTAGATTCGGTAAAAGTTCAACACATATAAGATACTGAAATAGCACCGATCACTAGATGCATGTGTCATGTCTTGGGTAGTTATCCCCGTCGCATGCATGTGCATGGGGAGGTAACCCATGCGAGCGACTGGACAGTCAGCTGATCAGGATCATTTTCGTACTTGGTTTTGATGATGCAGAGGCAATCCCTAACATTCCCGTGTGCGATGGAGGCAGCAAAGATTTCTTAGCTTGGGCTCATGAAAAAACATGGTGTGTAGTCTATTGAAATGACATACAATGCTCTAGTGACTCACAATGAAGAAGGGATGAATACTTGGACCTCGAGGAGTGAGGAATGGACGTGGACATCCCATAGGAAACTACAAGTTGTGCCGAAATTTTGGGTCTTCTGCTGGCGGGTCACTACAAGAAATATGTCAACTTATGACCTTCTGTCAGTGACCCTCGAAGAATTGGTCATAAATTTATGACCATTTTAGACCAATTGGTCAAAAGCTGTCTGGGGGGCTCTAAACCCTAAACCATAACAACCATTTTGGTCAGAAAGGTCATAATTTCATTAGAGGAAATGGTCATAAAGCAAACAGCGCTAGTCCGCTGCCTTATTTCTAGTTGTTAACGACCAATATAGATGGTCATAGCCTTGTAAATTGTGGTGGGTTGCTATGACTAGGCGCCACCTCATCAGTTTTGCCTATGTGTCATGTCCATGTGACAGTTTTTGCCCTAGGTTGTGAAGCAACCTATATTTCTGTCATTCCCAAAATTCCCAAAAAAATCTCATAAATTCTTTGGGTCATATCTTGGTCAAATATGTAAAAACCTTCCTTGCCTAGTTCAAAAATAATTCAAAAATATTCATTTTCCTATTCTGTTCAGAACAACAGTTTGTGAAGGAAGTACCACTTTGGCATGTCCAAATAGTATCCATTTTCTACAGTGCTTTCCTATGCCCAAATAACCATCCTCCAACAAATACCAGCTCAATCCATTCATTATTTTGAGCCGAGCTTCAACATTTGTAGTTATGTCCAGTGTGGTAGTTTGCAAAGCAAGTACCACATAGGCTCCTCCTTTTGAGCTGAAAATTTGTGAAGACGGTCTTCTTAGTAACTGATCATCCTCAGCCAAAACTCACGCCCATTAGCCATGTACATTTTCCGTACCGCTAATCAAACACTTGGTTGCTAATTCATGTTTGAGCATCGATCGGTCTCCTCGTGAGAAT
>NC_041382.1:1634809-1673181 GCF_002162155.2 Triticum dicoccoides
GTTTTTTTTTTGAGGGATTGGCACGTTAAGTAGGTACACGGGGTAGTGTAATTTGGACGGACGTTGACGTGCGTGATCCGTGTGTGTTGCATGTTGCAGCTACAACTCGTCCGTCCACGGGATTTCTTCCTACAGTATCTCGCTTTTAACCGACTGAAGTAAATAAGTGTAGTACTCCTTTATTTATTTCTATATGCATGCGTAGTGTGAATGCTATTTTTTAGTCCATCCCACAATCAATAGATAACCACCTAGGTCGCAGAGAATTTCTAAACGCGCCTTCTAAACCGTTACTTGTTTTCTCTTATTTAAGACAAGACAAGAGATGATCTTTTAGCACAATATGTGTCACCATGTTTTTAGGAATAGCTAGTTATTGAAGATAAGGCTAAGACATGTTTTTTTTGTCATCTCTAAATTAAATGCAAGACTTTAGATAAGACTATCTTATCAACCATTGTACATGCCCTACCTGCCTCCTCGCCTCGCCTCGCCTGGGAGGGGCCCACATCCATGCAACGGAAACGCACGCATCCTACGGCGCCACGCCTCCTCTCAGTTCAGCGATCAAGTCTTTTTTTTATTTCCTTCCCAAGTTCAAATCCTCTTCCATAGACCTCAACTTGTCAAGAAACAACAACAAGGATGTAAAAACCGATTTTCAGAGCTTTGTCGGTCTGATCCACGCTTTGGGTTCTCGAGATCCACTGGTAAGAGTAGAGTAGAGCATGCTTCATCGGGATTTTAAACTGAGCAAAAGGCTTCTCTAGTCAGTCACAATGAGTTCGCAGGTTCAAAAAATTCATTATCATGCATGTGTCCGTTCCGTCAGCTACAAGAGTGCTAGATATCATGTTAACCATTTCCGCATGATCACGGTCTGACAGGCGCTAGTCACAAAATAAGTTTTACGCCCAAGAGTCTCGATGAAGACTTGCGACAGATCACCCGAATCACTCGCTAGAAGAAAACCCCAACTTCCGGCACATCTTCCGACTTCCAAAGGGATGTCCACATCCATTCTTCACTTATCGAGGTATTGGTATCGGTCTCCGTACCTCCCTCTCGGGTTGACTGCTCTTTTTGAGTCACTTGAGAGGAAGGCTTTCTCTAGCTAGTTAGTCACATTGAGTTCGTCGAAACAGAACTTTCGTGATCATGTGTCCATCGACTACGGGAGTGCCAGGTAGCCCACATAACGGTAAACATTTTAGCTTGATCCTGATTCGAGAATCACCGGTCACAAAAGTGTGTCTTTGGCCCAAGTGTCGAGATGAAGCCTATTGTTAGACGAAAATCAAACCAAGGCGACACCTTACCCCCAAACATTTGCATGCGAAAGTGTTTCAATACATGTTGAAGATCCTCCTCCATAGCCATACAAACATTTCGTCGGCAAAATTACATGATATACAATCGCTTCAAGGTGCATTCACCTGGTAAGATCCCACGAGTGACACGCCGCGGGAAGACCCGAAGTTTGGCACAGCTTGTAGTTTCCAATGGGATGTCCACGTTCATTCCTCACTCCTTGAGGTCCTGCCGCAAAACCCTTAACACCCATGCAAAAAAAAAACCCTTCGACACCGTCAGCGGGTGCCTTGGACAGCGCCATTTGGAGAAGTGCCTCCGGCACCAACCATCACCGGCAGGCACAAAATCTAGCATCTCGTTCCTTCCTAACGTGGATACGTACCTGGTGACATTTCCGGATCACGCTGAACTGCACTTAGATTTATTATTATTTTTTACTGCAAGCTTATGGGACGCAATGAAGGACTGTTGGCCATTGCCAAACAGGTATGATATTGCATGTACGGGTGATGAATGGTTTCTTCACTTGCTTGCTGGTCAGCAGAGCAATGTCCGGGACATGATCATTATGGTGCTCTGGAGGGTTTGGCATTTACGTAATGAAGTCATGCATGCCAAACCTATTCCACCGACGGAGGTGTCTTGTGATTATCTATGCAGCTATCTTAACTCTTTGCTATAATTAGGCCGTATGGGTGTCGAAGAGGTGATCAAAGGTAAAGCTCCAATCTTGATGGAACCAGTGATTGAAAAAACTCGGTCATCATTGCCATGCCTTCCTTGGCCGGCTCCTGCGATTATGGAAGGAGTAAGTCTCGCAATTCAACGGTTGAATCGACCAGTTCAGCTATAATTTGATTGTTTGGCAGCTTTGTCAGCACTATCTAATGATTCACTGGACAGATCAGCATATGGTCATCTCTTGGCAGAAATCAAAGGTTTACTGGAGAATAGGGTGTTTGTTCGTGTTAAAGTTTCTCGTGATCAAAACAAAGTTGCACATTGCTTAGCAAATTATGGTAGATCTAGGGATAGCACCGCGTGCTGGCTTAACCAACCCCCTCCTTTTATTTCTGAACTTGTTGCTAAGGATTGTAATTCTGTGAGTTTGAAATAAAACACCCTATTTCCATCGCAAAAAAAAGGTCCGTTGTACAATACATACTGGCTCGACTGATGGGGCGTACGTGTACGAGGAGTAGTAGAGGAACAATCGATCGGGTCCGCGAATCAACCTGTGGTTGAGTTGGTTAGGTGGACAGTGGTATCCTCAACCCATCAGGGTTCAAATCCTGGTGCTCGCATTATTCCTGGATTTGTTTCAGGATTTCCGGCGATGCGCTTTCAGTGGGAGAAGACGTTCCCGTCGACGACGAGGCGCCTACAGTGACTTCGTAAATCTCAAGACGATATGCCGGTTCAGTCTCTCGGAGGTGCTCATAGGGGTAGGATGTGCGTGTGTGCGTTCATAGGGGTGAGTGTATGCGCGTGTATACGAGCGCTTCTGTCTGTACTGATGCTAAAAAAACAATCAATCAGGTCCGGCGATTTAACCCAGCGCCGAGGAGAGGTAAACAAGGAAAGGTGGGACCCACAACGGGATTTGTTAGTTATATATGACGTCAGTCCCATCCAAGCATGGATTGTATCTGGTCATCGGGTGGGCCCGACCAGCTGCCAACGGATCCGCGCGCGCTCATCACGCACGCCGCCTTCGCCCTCCCTCTCTCTCTCCTCTCTGTTGTACTACTTCCTTCCAACGTGACAACGTGTCCGTGTTACGCGGCGGCCGTGTATACAAATTAAATTAAATTGAACGTGCCCATGTACTCTATATTGTATATCGACCCATCCATGCAGCTGAAATAATTGCAGTTTGAAATGGAATGATTCTCGCAGAAAGGATTGGGTGTAATTCACTGATCATTGAATCTGATAGTACGGTTGCAGTGGAAGCCTTTAATCAACAAGAAACATATTTTGGTCCTGAGGCGGCTATCATCAGGGAGTGTAAGCAAATGGAGTTGGAATTTGCAAAGACTTCCTTTGTGCATTGTTTTCGTGAAGCGAATGAGGTAGCAGATAGCCTAGCTAGAAATTCTCTTACCAGTAGATCTTCGGGATTTTGGGATAGTTCTATCCCGGACTTTATTTCTCCTCTTTTTGTAAATGACTTGTCTATTTTATGAGGAATAAAGTCTATTCGCTGTCAAAAAGAAACTTAGGAGAGAAATACTCTTCTTCTAGTCGAAAACAACAGGTGATTAAACGTACGCAACCACTGCCCAAAGGCAATATAGAGTCCCTCCACCATGCATCGCACCCTCCTCCGCACATAGGTCGCCGGCCTCCTTCTCCTCCGAAAGCTCCGCCACTGGAGGTGTGCAAAGAGGTCCCGATCTACCGGTGGAAGTTGTTGTTTTCTCTGTCTTGGGGCATTAGGTACGTCTCCTTTCGTTCGTCATTTCGGCCATTCTAGTGGTGGTGACCATGGTGTTACATAATGGTTCCTTCGGCTTCTTTTTCGGTCCCGGTGATATGTGCACCATCGGATCAATCGATCAGATCAGGTGGACAAGCAGGTGTTCAGTAAGGTCTCCTTCAGCCTTTTTTCCGGCTTTGGTGATGCGTGTGCCGTCTGATCTAGACACGAAATCTGGTGGATGTTCTATGTGTGGAAACAGAGTTAGTCGTGTCTTTGTCGGGCAGGGGCTGCTTCCGCAACAACGGCGTCCATCTTATCATTCCTTTGACTCGGGTTGCACGACCTCTAGGTATGATCGATCCAGCAACATCTTCTCCGGACAGTGGACCATTCGGGATCAACAGAACATAGATACTACTCTTTTGTTCCCATGGTGGCACGAAACTCCAGCGACAACAAGATCAACGCTTCATCGGCAGGTGCCAGATGGATGATTCTCCCATGATTAAATTGTATTTTCCTTTTCTTTTATGTTTTTCTTGTAATGTTAGAGCTTGCTTTTTTTTGGGTGTGGGAATGCTAGAACTTGACTAGTACAGATCTTCTGCTCTTTTGAAAAAAGAAAGTACTCCCTCTATTCCATAATGTAGTGCCTATAGATTTTTGAAAAAGTCAAACCTTACAAACTTTGACCAAGTTTATGAAGAAAAACATTTACATTTAGAATGGTAAACATATATTATTAGATTCATCGTAAGATGTATTTTCATATTTTATATATTTGACATTGTATATATAAATAGTTTTCTTTATAAATTTAGTCAAAGTTTGTAAAGTTTAACTTTATAAAAAACCTACAGGCACTACATTATGCAACAGAGGGAGTAGCTAAATTTGATGTTTCCGGATCACGTTGGACTGCACTAGTACTACTCCAGTTAGTTCGGGGGAGGTGGGCCTGACCAGCTGCCAACGGATCCGCGCGCTGATCACGCACGCCTCCTCCTCCTCGGAACCGGATCCTCTAACATTAAGAAGGAATGTTAGAGAAGCTACAATACTCTAACTTTCCTTCTTTCTATTCATATGATTATGTCTAAAATGATTTAAATTAATTTGCAATTTGATGATCTACCGTATACATTTATAATAATTATATGCAAACAAATTGATGGTGAAATAAAATTAAATTTAAATTATTTATATCTTCAGTAAATACCAACACTAAACAACCTATTAATTGTCTACTAACAGTCCCTAACTTTCCTTCTTCATTTTACACTAGCCTAACACTGTAGCACGGTGACATTCCTTCTCAATGTTAGAGGATCCGGTTCCCTCCTCCTCCTCCTCTCTCTCCTCTCTGTTGGAGTAGTCGTAGGTGTACACTTGTAGTATTTCAGGAAAAGCCCCGTGTGGTCGTGTATTCAAATTAAAGTGGACGTGCACATGTACGTATATGGATCCAAACATGCTTTAAGTTTAAATTTGGAGAGAAATACTCATGGGGCATACGTGGTGTACGATGAGTGCATACACACATATTTTGGGTGTTTTATACTTCCGACGAAATTCTATACTAGATCTTCGTCTTTCCGCGGAAAGAAAATATACCCTTCATTGTTATTAGTCTTAAGTAATTTAGTAAGTCACACAGTGACATGATGTTGAAGTCAAACACACGATGTTTGAAGCCAACCTTCAAATACCGTGTAAAAGAAAGTGGACCTTACATTCGAATCGTCAAGCTAGAAATAGTAGAGCACGCTTCATCGGGATTTCAAGGAGAGCAAGGGCTTCTCTAGTCAGTCACATTGAGTTCGCTGGATCACAATCTTCATGGCCATGTGTACATTGGCTACATGAGTACCATATTGCCCACATAATGGTAATCATATTACTTAAGTCCATTGCCACCCTCCTTCTTTGATACATGGCCAGCCTTCTTCTCCTCTTTGTCGGCTCCTATGGTGGAGTTGTAGTATTACCCATCTTGGGCCAATATGTGCTCTCCGTTTGTCCTTCATTCAACCCCTCCAATAATGGTGGTGGCCGTGTTCATTAGTGATTCCTTCGGCTTATATTCCGGGCCTGGTGGTACGTGTACCATCATATCCATTGACGAGATCAGGTGGACAAGTAGGTCTTCATTGTCTGCAACTTCGGCCCTTCTGACGGTGGTGCTCAATAAGGTTTCCTTCGGCCTTTTCTCCGGCTTCGGTGGTGCTTGCACTGTCGGATCTAGGGACAAGATCGGGTGGACATGTTTGTCTTTATCTCTATGGAAACATGGGGCATTGTTGCGAATTTGTTGGAGGGGCTATTTCGACAACAACAAGTTTAGTCAGATTATTTCGTTGACTTGGGTTGACGTCTAGGTAGAATCGACCCAACGTCATCATCTTTTCCGGGCCGTGGATCCTTCAAGTCAACGTTGTTGGCACTTCCCAGCTGCATATGTGGGTACTAGTCTTTTGTTTTGGTGACGGCTTAGAACTCCAACCGCACTAAGAACGATACATCATCGGCATGTGTGGGGTGGAGAGGATGGATGATTCTCCCAGGGTTGAAACATATTTTCCATGTTCTTGTAATGTTAGGGTTTGATGAATACTCCTGTCGTTTCAGCATATAAGGTGCATCAATTTCTGTGAAATTCTAATATACACCCTCCGTTCAGAAATATAAGGTGTTTCGGATATTGTAATATGGAGTACATACGAATTGAAGTTGGTGACAAACACACACTAAAATGCTGCCATGTGCATCTGAATCAGAAAAAAGTAAGAACATATTATATTCGTGAACGGAGAGAGTATGTATGTTTGACTAAAATTATAGAATAAAATATCAACGTCCGCAATATAGAATAAATAAAATATATAAATACTTAAAGTAGTAGAAACAGGAGGGAAGATTCGGTCGGGCCTACATGGACGGCGTGATTAAATAAGGACGGACGAGTTGTAGCTGGGGCCCGCATCCATGCATGCAATCCAAGCTGATCACGCGAGCGCCGATCACGCACGTCAACGTCCAAATGACACTACCCCAGTGTACCAACTGAACGTGCCAATGTCTTTTTTCTTTTTTAGTTGGAAACGTGCCAATGTCCTGACGACCATAAGATGATCTAAAAAATATTCACGTAAAAATCGTACACACACTTCGCAAGATAATGTTAGTATAACTAACATTATCTGTGGCGAATAAGGTATCGCCGAGTCTCCGCATCTCGATCGTGTCATCCTTTGCAATCTGATCCCGGAAACTCTCAGAGGCACACAGGTGGGTAGCCCAGCCTGGCCGCACGATTGCTTCATGATCCGTGAAGTCGTTGATTCCTTGTTCTTTTCTAAGATTTAGTTCCAAAACATACAAATTCAGTTTGTAAACTTAACGAATTTCTCATTCGTTCCTATTAAGTTTTGCCTGTTGAAACTTGCGGAAGTTGTAAAAAAAATCGTCAAAACATGTTGAAAATGGATCTTACTTAAAAGCCCTCGTCGCAAGTAGAACGAATTAGAAAACAAGATTTGATTTAAACTTTTGGTTGAAAAGATGTGATACTTAATCTAAAACGAATCTAATTAGTTGCAAATCCAATGGCCTAGTTAAATTAAGTAGTACCATCTATACGACATGCGTGGATGGATGGGTGGATGGATAGATGGAGAAGGCCGGATGCATGCATGCATGCATGGAAGCGGGCGGTTAGGCTGGTCATAGTGGGGAGTAACTTAGAGTAGTGTCATATGCATGTGCATGACACTAGTCTAAGTTACTATCTTCATAGTGCAAAGTAACAAAGTACTAGTGTCATATGTGCCCTCATTTAATAGCTTGTAGACTCATGTTGTCTTGAAAAGCGCTATGTTAGGCTAGCCATAGTGGGGGTAACTTAGGTAGTAACTTAACACATCTCAAGACAATTTTGCTTATGTGGCAAGTATTTAATAAGGAGAGAGGTGCTTGGACTAACATAATATGTTACTGTAACATAGCGCTTCCCGAGGTAAAATGAGTCTATAAGTCAATAAATGAAACAAACTATGACACTACTACTAAGGCTAGTCATAGTGGGAGTAACTTAGATAGTAACATATCGCACTTCGAGAAACTTTTGCTTATGTAGCATGTAGTTAATGAGAAGTGGTAACATAATATGTTACTGTAACATAGTGTTTCCCAAGATAAGATGAGTCTACAAGCCATTAAATGAAGCCACATATGACACTACTAGTATGTTACTTTGCACTATGAAGGTGGTAACTTAGACTAGTGTCATATGCATGACACTAGTATAAGTTACTCCCCACTATGACCAGCCTAAGATACTTTGCACTATGGGGGTAGTAACTTAGACTAGTGTCATGCATATGACACTAGTCTAAGTTACTCCCCACTATGACCAGCCTTACAGTAACATATTATGTTACTACTTCTCATTAACTACTTGCCACATAAGCAAAAAATTCTCGAGGTACGCTATGTTACTACCTAAGTTACTCCCACTATGACTAGCCTTAGGAGGGGGAGATTCGGTGGGCCCACCTTGGCTGGATATACTGTAACCTCGACGTGATTTGGCTTCCTACCTCCTCGCCTCGCCTGAGAGGAGATGCGGCGGGCCCACATCCATGCAACGGAAACGCACGCCTCCTCTTAATTCCTCTCACGTCAACGTGCAAATCATCTCACCTCATCTCAGTAAGTAGTACAACTTTTTTTGAAGTAATAATTAAAATTAAATTGGACTGTGCTTCTTACTGTAATTATCCTCAGGTTTTCCCCCTCAATTTTTCTTTATCCGCAGGTTCTAATCCTCTCCCATAGACCTTGGCTGGCCACGGCTCTTTTCAGTGATGAAATGAGATTTACGTCTCATGCATCTCTTGTCTTTCTTATTTTGTTCCCCAAGTTCAAATCCCCTCCCATAGACCTCAACCTGTCAACAAGATTGTAGCAATTGATATTCAGAGCTTCGTCGGTTCGGTACACACTTCAGGTTCTCGAGATCCACCGGTAACATCGATTGCCCGACTTTCGATTGCTTCACGCAGTTGACTGCACATCCATGGCCAGCGTTCAGTCAGGTTCCGTGGAAGCTGCGACGGTGTTGTTCAAGCCGGGTGCGCTGACCAAGAGCCCGCTTGAAGCCATGGGATCGCTTGACAAGCCCTCAACCCTTTGTTATCATTAAAGATGATAGCACCATCGCCGCTTTGTTGTCATCAGAGTTGATGGTATCGTCGGTGTTTCTTTTGACCCACTCAGAATTAGGCGGGAGCAAGTCGTGGCCTAGTAGAGTAGAGCATGCTTCATCGTGATTTCAGAGTGAGCAAAAGGCTTCTCCAGTCAGTCACACTGAGTTCGACGGATGAAAAGCTTCATATCATGTGTCTATTCCATTGGTTACAATAGTGACCCATAGCATGGTAATCATTTTTGCATGATCCTGATATGAGAACATCTAGTCACAAAGTTCTTCTTACGCCCAAGTGTCTGGATCATGAAGCCTTGGCAACATCCCCTGAATCACTCACCAACAGAAAACTCAAAATTCCGGCACATCTTTATTCTGACTTCCAAACAGATGTCCACATCAGTTCTTCACTTATTGAGGTCTCGGTATCCGTACCTCCTTCTAGAGTTGATTGCTCTTTCTTGAGTCACTTGAAAGTAAGGCTTTCTGTAGTTAGTCACATTGAGTTCGTCGAATCATAACCTTCATGATCATGTGTCCATCGGCTATAGGAGTGCTAGGTAGCCCACATAACAGTAAGCATTTTAGCTTGATCCTGATCCGAGAATCACGGGTCACAAAATATGTCTTTGGCCCAAGTGTCAGGATGAAGCCTTGTTAGACAAAAATCAAACCAAGACGACTCCTCATCCCAAAAACATCTGGCATGTGGAAGTGCATCAAGACATGCTCAAGATCCTCCTCCATAGACATACCAACATTTCATCGGCACTACTCTACTAGGCAAAATTACATGATATGCAATCACTTCAAGGTGCATTCATCTGGTAAGATCCCACGAATCACCTGCCACCAGAAGACCCGAACTTTCGGCACGACTTGTAGTTTCCAGCGGGATGTCCATGTCTGTTCGTCACTCCTTGAGGTTCCAAGTATTTGTCCCTCCTCTACGAGCCGCTTGAGCATTGTATGTGGTTTTAATAGACTACACGGCAGGGTTTTTCCTGGGCCCAAGCTAAGAAATCTTTGTTGCCACAATTGCGCGGGGGAATGTCAGGAACTACCTCTGCATCATCAAAACCAAGCACGAAAATGATCCCGATTGGCTGACTGGCCAGGCGCTTGTATCATCAAACCAA
This sequence comes from Triticum dicoccoides, assembly GCF_002162155.2. Lineage (NCBI taxonomy): Eukaryota > Viridiplantae > Streptophyta > Magnoliopsida > Poales > Poaceae > Triticum > Triticum dicoccoides. The sequence goes on from NC_041382.1 coordinate 1,644,894, forward strand.
GTACGAAAATGATTCTAGGTCTGCTAGGTCTGCCACTGCATGTTGTGACCCTTTGATGGTTGAGCTGCAACAGGTGATTAAACGCACACACATGTCCTCACCTTACCTTAGATTACTCTGGTTTTTTTTAACATCAGTACAGACGCAAGCGCTAATACATACGCGCATACATTCACCCTTATGAATGCACACACGCACACCCTACCCCTATGAGCACCTCCGGGAGACCGAGCCGGCATGTCATCTTGAAATTTGCAAAGTCACCGTAGGCACCTCGTCGTCGACGGGATCGTCTCCTCCCACTGAAAGCGCATCGCCGAAAATTCTGAAATAAATTCAGAAATAATGTGATCGAGCACCAGGACTTGAAACCCGGTGTTTCATGATCTTCTACTCCATTACTAATTTGAATGAATTTGTGGTGTTTCATGAACTTGCTCAAAATACTACCAGTTCCACTAAGAAGAGAGGAGAGGCTAGTTAGTTTAATCTAATTAATTTAATAACCCACCATGATGAACTGATGATGCATGCATAAAAAAAGAGTTGAAGCGTAGGCGAGGGGAAGGGATTCGAGAATATGTGATCATGTGTCCATCAGCTACAGGAGTGCCAGCTAGCCCATATAACGGTAAGCATTTTAGCTTAATACGGATTCGAGAATAACCGGTCACAAAGTGTGTCTTTGGCCCAAGTGTCGGGATGAAGCTTTGTTAGACGAAAATCAAACCAAGGCCGCGCGTCACCCCAAAAACATCTGCATGCGGAAGTATTTCAATACATGTTCAAGATCCTCCTCCACGGCCATACAAACATTTCATCGGCAAAAATTACATGATATGCAATCACTTCAAGGTGCATTCCTCTGGTAATATCCCACGAATCACACGCCGCCAGTAGACCCGAATTTTCGCACAGCTTGTAGTTTCCAATGGGATGTCCACGTCCATTCCTCACTCCTTGAGGTCCTGCCGTAAAACCGTCGACACCGGGTGCCTTGGAGAAATGCCTCCCGCACCAATCATCACCGGCAGGCACAAGATCTAGCATCTCGTTCCTTCCTAACGTGGGTACCTGGTGACATTTCCGGATCACGTTTGACTGCATTTAGATTTATTATTTTACTGTCGAGTCCGTGTATGTATATGTTGTCCAATACATACTGCCTCGTCTCATGGGGCCGGCGTACGTGTACGATGAGTAGATGCACACATACATAGTAGAGGAATGATCGGGTTCCAGCGTTTTAACCCAGAGCCGAGGCTGTTACGCTTGCTGCGGATCTGGGATTAACCCGGATGTTCTTCGAGACTGACTCCCAGCTTCTGGTTGATGCCCTTGATCTCGGCAAGGTGGACTCATCGGCATACGTCGCAGTGATCGAGGACTCGAAAATGCAACTCAAGCTATGGTTCTCCCAACATAAAATCATGTACTGTGGCCGTAGGGCGAATTTTGTAGCGCATGAGCTAGCTAAGATCGGTCATATCTATCCTCCCAACCAGTTTGTGGAATGGGATTCTGATGTACCTGCCCATGTGGCATCTTGTGCTGTGGGCGATATGGCCCAACACCGTTAAGTAATACAAGCTTTGCTTGATTTCAAAAAAAAAAGAAAACCCAGAGCCGAGGCGAGGTAAAACAAGGAAACGTGGGACCCACAGCGGGAGTTAGTTCGTTCGTGTCTTCAGTTATAGTTATATGACGTCAGTCCCAGCCGAGCATGGATTGTATCTTCAAACGTGACAACGTGCCCGTGTTACGCGGCGGCCGTGTATACAAATTAAATTGAACGTGCCCATGTACTCTACATTGTACATCGATCCATTCATGCATTAAATTTGGAGAGAAATACTCTTGTTCTAGTCCAAAACAACAGGTGATTTAGGGGGTGTTTGGTTTAGAAGTCCTAGAACTTTTTCTAGTCCCAGGGACTAATCAAAAAAGACTCTCCAGTAGAGTCTTTTTCTAGTCCCTGTAAAAAAAGTCCCTCCCGTTTGGTTCCTAGAGACTTTTTAGGGACTTTTTCTAGTCTTTGGGACTAAAATGTCCCTGAACCAAACACCCCCTTAACGTATGCAACCACAGCCCAAAGACAATATAGAGTTCCTCCACCATGCATCGCACCCTCCTCCGTAGGTAGGTTGCCGGCCTCCTTCTCCTCCCACAGCTCCGCCACTAGAGGTGTGCTAGGAGGTCCCGATCTACCGGTGGAAGTTGTTGTTTTCTCTATCTTGGTGCATTAATTAGGTGTGTCTCCTTTTGTCCGTCATTTCGGCCCTTCTGGCGATGGTGGCTGTGGTGTTACATAATGGTTCCTTCGGCTTCGGCTTCTTCTTCGGCCCCGGTGATACGTGCAACATCGGATCAATCGACGAGATCAGGTGGACAAGCTGGTGTTCAGTAAGGTCCCCTTCTGCCTTTTTTCTGGCTTCGGCGATGCGTGTGCCGTCGGATCTAGACACGAAATCAGGTGGATTTTCTATGTGTGGAAACAAAGTTAGTCGTGTCTTTGTCGGGTAGGGGCTGCTTCAACAACAACGGCGTCGATCTTATCATTCCTTTGACTCAGGTTGAACGACCTCTAGGTATGATCGATCCAGCAACATCTTCTCCGGACCGTGGACCATTCGGGATCAACAAAACATATATAGTACTCTTTTATTCCCATGGTGGCACAAAACTCCAGCGACAACAAGATCGGTGCGTCATCGGCAGGTGCCAGATGGATGATTCTCCCATGATTGAATTGTATTTTCCTTTTCTTTTATGGTTTTCTTGTAATGTTAGAGTTTGCTTCTTTTTTTTCTTGGTGTGGGAATGCTAGAATTTGACTAGTATAGATCTTCTACTCTTTTGAAATTTGAATGAATTTGTGGTATTTCCAAAGCTTGCTCAAAATACTAGCAGTCCTATTAAGAAGAGAAGATGGGCTAGTTAGTTGAAATAATTTGTTTAATAACCCAGCATGATGAATTGATGATGCATGCATCAAATTTTTTTTAACACATTACATGCGCAAGTGCTCCTATATACGCGCATACACTCACCCCTATGAAGGCACACACGCACACCCTACCCCTATGAGCACCTTCGAGAGACTGAACCGCCATGTCATCTTGAGATGTTATGAGATCACTGTAGGCGCCTCCTCACACTGAACAAGCATCGTCGGAAATCCTAAAATAAATCCAGAATAAATGCGAGCACCAGGACTTGGACACTGGTGGGCTGGAATACCAATGTCCAGCTAACCATCCAACTATAGGTTTATTCCGATTCAACCCTCCTTCTTTGTGAGTCACTAGAGCATTGTATGTCGTTTTAATAGATTGCACACCAGGTTTTTCATGAGCCAAGCTAAGAAATCTTCATTGCCTCCGGCCTCCGATCGAGTACCCAAGTCCGTGATAGTTCCACACGAGGCAAGTCATTGCTCTGGCGGGACTACTCTGCAACGACTACGCATAAAGAGCCTTTCTCCACAGCTTGTTCAGACCATTCTTTGAGTTCCTCCTACTATATTTTTTTAACTAAGTAGATGGTTTAGTTTCATTCACCCTTTTATTGTTCAAAGTTTCTTGATTCACTCTTGTCATGTTGTACGCTCCTCCTTGAGGAAAAGGCCTCAAACGTGGCAACGTGCCCGTGTGGCCGTGTATGCAAATTAAAGTGGACGTGCACATGTACGTATATGGATCCAATTCCAAACATGCTTATAATTTGGAGAGAAATACTCATGGGGCATACGTTGCTTAAAATACTACGTATCAGTTCCACTAAGAAGAGAGGAGTCTAATTAATTTAATAACCCACCATGATGAACTGATGATGCATGCATAAAAAAAGAGTTGAAGCGTAGGCGAGGGGAAGGGGCCTACCACAACAAAATTAGGACGGACGAGCTAAATGGTGGGCCCCGCATCCATGCATGCAAGAGAGACGATTCCCACGAGCGTGATCACGCACGTCAACGTCCCAGTGACACCACCCCACTCTACTTACCAACGTCAACGTCAACGTGCCAATGACCTAAATAAATACAGTACGTACGTGCAAATTAATTAAATTGGACTAGTCATGTTCAAAAAAATAAATTGGACTAGTATTCTTACTCTCTTTTTTTCACTCGACTAGTCTTTTCTTTTTCTTTCTTATTAAACACAGAAAAATCGCAGATATTCAGGTACACACAAATATACTCACCCCTATGAACGTATCAAGGCATATCCTATCCCTATATATGAAAATATATGGGATACCGAGCAGGCACAACATCTTGAGATTGATGACACCACGGGCGTCCTGTTGTCGCACTGAACGAACATTGTCAAAAGACTGAAATAAATCCTGAAAAAAATGAGCAACAATGCCAAGTCTAGAATTTGAGCTCTGGTGGATTGATTTCACCACAAGGAACCCGACAATCTGAGCTATGCTTAGTTCACTTCTTCTTTCCTTTTTAGGGGTAAAATAATACGCGTATACACTCATCCCTATGAACGCACACACGCACACCCTACCCTTATGTGCACCTTCGAGAGACTGAGCCGACATGTCATATTGAACGTTTTCAGGAATAATGTGAGCACCAGGATTTGAACCCTGGTGGGCGCGAGAGGGCAAGTCGCATCGATGGTGGAAGAGACATAACTGGTGGGACTAGAAGGGGAGGAAGAGTAGTCGTGAACGGTTCGTGGGCGTTGCACATGTGACGTGTGTATGTGTGGACGGGCCAAGATGCATGTGCTGTTTGGTGGTTGGTTATCCCCGTCGCATGCGTCGGCTGATCGGGATCATTTTCGCACTTGGTCTTGATGATGCAGAGGTACTCAGTGACATTCCCCTATGCAATGGTGACAACGAAGATTTCTTAGCTTGGCTCATGAAAACCTGGTGTGTAGTCTATTAAAACGACATACAGTGCTCTAGTGACTCACAAAGAAGGAGGGACGAATACTTAGACCTCAAGGAGTGAGGAATGGACGTGGACCTCCCATTGAAAGCTACAAGTTGTGCGAAAATTCGGGTCTTCTGGCGACGTGTGATTCATGGGATCTTACCACATGAATGCACCTTGAAGCGATTGCATATCATGTAGTTTTTTTTCGAACCGGGCTTCCCCTCTTTCCATTATATATCACAACAGAAATACATCGTCTCAGCTAAAACCGAAACCAGAATTGCTAGGGAAAGAGAAGAAGTGAGTTGGGAGCAACACCAGGAAACCCACAGTCTGCGCCTATCATCAGGAACGACAGACCATGGGGCAAAACCCTGGGTGTCACCCAAACCGCACTACAAGCACATGAAACTACAGAGTACCGCATGCACAAACCCATAGTAAGTACTGACCCATGAACCAGCCTACAATTTTCAACAGAAAACACCAATACCACTCAGTCCCAAAACACAGAGGCTGAAACTTTTCTCCTTTTTGCTGGACAATCTTCCTCCTGCAACAGCACATCCCCTGGAGCCAACAAACAGCATCGTTCCTCGCCGCTTTTTTCTATCAGCTATCCTTGCGTTCGCCCTCATCAAAGGGCGGTGGACCACACAACAACAACATCTGGGATATCATGTAGTTTTGCCGATGAAATGTTTGTATGGCCATGGAGGAGGATCTTGAACATGTATTGAAACACTTCCGCATGCAGATGTTTTTGGGGTGAGGCGTCGCCTTGGTTTGATTTTCATCTAATCAGGCTTGATCCCAACACGTGGGCCAAAGACACACTTTGTGACCGGTGATTCTTGAATCAAGATCAAGCTAAAATGCTTACTATTATGTGGGCTACCTGGCACTCGTATAGCCAATGGACACATGATCATGAAGGCTCCGATTGGGCGAACTCGTTGTGACTGACTAGAGAAGCCTTGTGCTCACTTTAAAACCCCGATGAAGCGTGCTCTACTCTTCTCTTACCGGTGGATCTCGAGAACCCAAAGCATGTATCAGACCTGCAAAGCCCTGAATATCAGTTGTTACATCATTGTTGTGGTTTCTTGACAGGTTGAGGTCTATGGGAGAGGATTGGAACTTGGAAGAAGATAAGAAAGACGAGAGGAGGAGGAGACGTGAATGCCACCCATTTTTTTTTTCATCGCTGAATTCATCGGAGGCGTGGCGTGTGCGTTTCCGTTGCACGGATGTGGGCCCGCCGGATCTCCTTCCAGTCCCAGGTGAAGCGACGAGGTGGGCCCACCGAATCTTCCCCTCCTAACCGGCCGCATGCATACGCGATCGCGACAATCCATTTCCGTTGCGGCAAGTGGGCTGGTCAATTATTATGGCTTAATTACTCTCCTACTTTAGTATTACTACCCTTGGGTTAAACTAGTGTATTTAGGGCATCTCCAGCCGTTGGCCCCCCCAGGACGCATAAAAATCGCCCCCTGGGGGCGAGCCGGCGATGCACTCGGCGCTGGGGGCGGATTTGCGCCCAGTCGTCGCCCCCAGGCGCCGAAATTGGCCCACTTTGCAGCCCAATTTCGGCGAATAAACGGCCCATATGGGCGAGAATAGGCCCATATTCGGCGTGGTTTCTCCGTGTCTCGGCGTTCAATTATCAACACAATTATTCCTTACCACATATTTCATCACAGAAAAATCAAATACTTCAACAAAATACTACAACAACAAATAATTCAATACAAATTATATTGTTCAACAAATAAAAACTCGTATTTCATCACGAGGCGTCCCCCTTGAGCCTCCATAGGTGCTCAATCAGATCTTTCTGCAGTTGATTATGCACCTGTGGGTCTCGGATCTCCCGACGCATACTGAGATAGGCAGTCCAAGTTGCCGGTAGCTGGTGATCAACTTCGGCTAGAGGGCCCTGCCTGTAGTATGGTTCAGTGTCAATCACTGGGTCTTCTTGCTCGCTCTCGATGATCATGTTGTGCAAGATGACACATCAAGTCATGATCTTCCACATTTGATCTTTCGACCAGGTCTGAGCGGGGTACCGAACAACAGCGAATCGAGATTGGAGCACACCAAATGCCCGCTCGACATCCTTCCGGCAAGCCTCCTGAACTTTCGCAAACCAGGCATTCTTGCCTCCTGACACAGGGTTTGAGATCGTCTTCACAAATGTCGACCATCTCGGATAGATGCCGTCAGCTAGATAGTACCCCTTGTTGTATTGGTGCCCATTGATCTCGAAGTTCACCGGAGGAGAATGGCCCTCAACGAGCTTTGCAAAAACAGGAGAGCACTGCAGCACGTTGATGTCATTGTGAGTTCCTGGCATACCAAAGAAGGAGTGCCAAATCCAGAGGTCCTGTGTGGCTACCGCCTCAAGCACCACACTGCAACCGCCTTTGGCGCCTTTGTACATCCCCTGCCAACCAAATGGGCAGTTCTTCCACTTCCAATGCATGCAGTCGATGCTTCCAAGCATCCCAGGAAATCCTCTTGCTGCATTCTGGGCTAGGATCCGAGCAGTGTCTTCCGCATTGGGTGTTCTCAAGTATTGTGGCCCAAACACTGCCACCACTGCCCGACAGAACTTGTAGAAACACTCTATGCTGGTGGACTCGGCCATGCGTCCATAGTCGTCGAGTGAATCACTTGGAGCTCCATATGCAAGCATCCTCATCGCTGTCGTGCACTTCTGGATGGAGGTGAATCCAAGAGCGCCAGTGCAATCCATCTTGCACTTGAAGTAGTTGTCGAACTCCCGGATGGAATTCACAATCCTGAGGAAGAGCTTTCGGCTCATTCGATAACGGCGCCGAAATGTTCTCTCGCCATGAAGTGGAGCATCGGCGAAGTAGTCGGAGTAGAGCATGCAGTAGCCTTGTAGACGATGCCGGTTCTTTGCTTTCACCCACCCCGGCGCCGAGCCACCTCGCCACGGCTTTTCACTGCTCGCCAGCAGCTGGGCGAGGGCGGCGAGCACCATGAGATGCTCTTCTTCCTGGACGTCGGCCGCGGCTTCCTCCTCCAGCAGCGCGGCGAGCTCTTCCTCCTCGTCCGAGTCCATCGCTGAGGCAGGCAAAACGCCGAACACCTTGCGCTCGGTGGGCGTGTACCCGCCGTTAAACCGCGCCTCCGTGGCCGAAAACGGCGGCCGGAAATGCCCAGCTGCTGTGGGAGGGGCTGCCGCGGCGAAGTGTTGCTATTTTCCGGCGGGGAATGGCTATCTAGCGGAGTAGGGCGGCGGCCGTCGCCGGGATATAGCTAGTGGTGGCCGAGGGTGCGGGGGGTGCGAGGCGAGTCGGGGGAAGAAAACCTTGACTTTTCCCCTGTCGGTGTGGGCCAGGCGTGCTTTTCCCTAGCGCCGGAGCCCCCAACGGCTCCCCAGCGCGCCGGGTTCGGCCTGTGACCGCCGGGCGGAAAAAAGGTCCGAACCGGCGATTTTCTGCGTCCTGGGGGCGCGACTGGGCCGTTTTTTCGGCGCCGGCGCCGAAAAAGTGGCCTGGGGGGCCTGTTAGGGGCGCGGCTGGAGATGCCCTTACTTCAGTGGGTTAAAAGCGAGGCACGAAGAAATCCCGTGGAGGATGGGAGCTTAGTAGGACGGACCCGCATCCATGCAACACAAGCGGATCACGCACGTCAAGTGTACCAACTCAACGTGCCAACGTCCTTTTCTTTTGACTAGAAGCTATATACCCCCTTCGGGCGAGGATGCGCATGTTCCTCAAGCCATGGCACGGACCGCCCGATTCTGCTCTCGGGTGTGGACGCGCGTGTTCCTCCATTGTTGTATCTTTACGACGCAGACACGGATGGCTTCCTCCTTTGCGGTCGCCTGCGCCCGCGCATCCGCCTCCGCCATTTCCGTCGCGATACGGGCTTCGGCTGTCCTTATCCTCTCCTTCCCACGGCTTGCCGCCCGTTCCCGGTGGGACTCATAGTCTGCCCGACCGATGGTGGGGAAGGAGAGGTGTTCCGGCTACCGGGGCCGCAAGGATCCAGCACCAAAGGACCCGAGCGCCCGGTGAGGCTATGCTATGGTGTCGCGGCTGACGGGTCCGTCCGTCGGCCGGGCGATGTCCTCCCGTGAGCGGCGGAGTGAAATGCGGACTGCCATTGCCTCCTCCAACCCGCATGGGATGACACCTCAGTCGACGGATCCGGAGTGGCCGGAGTCTGATCCACCGCCTGCCATGCCTGAGAAGGCCGGAACTCGCCGGAGGTGAGCTCGGTTGGCGGAGGGGAGTGGAAGGGAGTGGAGTGACGTGGCTAGAGTTTGTTCGGGCGAGCGAATGGGGACAAATATGTGTTGGGTCGTGTGGGCCACCATGGGCCTAGTCTGACGCGGCGGACCCCCATATCCGCTCCATATTTAAGCTGGAAATGAGGGGTTCCTATCAGCCCGGGTGTTTGAGGTCCGTTTGAGACGTTCGTTTGGGTCGAGAAAATATAACCGATCAGTGACCAGATGGCCCGCCCTGCATATCAGACGGGTTTGAGACGCCCGAATGTAGACGCTTTAAACAAACAAACAAACAAACAAAAACGGAGTAGTAGTACAATTAATTAATACTAGATAGTTTGTACGTACTAGTATATGTTGGTCATTTCCTAGTGTAAAGAGAAGAAGCCGATCCAAGAAGGGAATCCCATCCAGGTATTACTAGTATTTAATTTGGGCGGGCCCCACCAAATCCTAACTGCTCTCTTGTCCCTCGTATCGCATGGATGGATGCATACATTTTCCGTTGCTTTCGAATTAATTACAGCTTAGGGAATCTTTTGTTAGGAGAGAGCGTGGTGGAAGTGGAACAGCTCACCACGCACGCCCGCGCGCGAGCCAGCCTGCCACCGTGGCAAATTCTGTTACGGCCCTCCCTCCCTCCCTCGCTCTTCTTTACACATTACATTTTCCCCTAAAAACATTCATTTCCATTTCAAAATTCGAACATTTGCAGAGAAAACAAGCATCCCATCAATATTCCAAGGCACCTGCATCAACATGTTGTCTACGGAAACGTCTCCTCGCATTGAACAAACATCGTCGAAAGACTGAAATAAATCCAGAAAAAAATGAGCAACAATGCCAAGTCTAGAATTTGAGCTCTGGTGGATTGATTTCACCACAAAGAACCCGACAATGTGAGCCATGCTCAGTTCGCTTCTTTCCTTTTTAGGGGTAAAATAATGTTTTATTTATTCAAAAATATCGGGGATTTTCGATGAGACAATGTGCAAGATACAATCTAGAGGAACAATATGTCGGCAAGTTTGAGCACTCTAGCAACGCCGCCCATGCCGACCCCTAACAAGTCGACACCAACTGGTACACCGACACCGACGCATCAGCCGACCTCACCAGTGACCACGACCACCTCACCATTCATGAACACTACGGCGGCAAGGATCAGGAACAAGTAGCCAGCGACTCAAGTCTGAAAATCTCGCACATTGGTCAATATTTACTTACTTGCTCAAATAAATCTCTACTTTTAAAAGATGTCCTCCACCTTCCACATATAATCAAACATCTTCTTGGTGGAAGGATCTTCTTTCACGGAATTCTGGCCTAACTTATTTCTTGTGAAGATCAATCCACCAAGAAGGTCCTTCTTCACGGTGGCCTCTACCCGGTTCCAAGTCTTCGTTTTTCCACTTCAGCGTCAAGTCGCCAAGGTCTCTTCGGTGCTGAGCTCGCCTCTGAACAATGGCATCAATGGCTCGGGCACCCATCATCTAGTGTCGCTCGGTCTATCACTAGATCAAATAAACTTGCTTCTACACCTTCTCGCGAGTCATTAGTATGTGATTCATGTCAACATGCAAAGGTTCATCGATTGCCATTCAATAATTCTACTCCTGTAACTTCCTCTACTCTCAGTACCTCGATTGTAGGTTTTAAATATTATGTGAGTTTTTGGATGATTATAGTCATTTTACCTGGTGGAGAGCTTCTACTCAAAAGAAAAGGACGTTGGCACGTTGAGTCGGTACACTGGGGTAGTGTCATTTGGACGGACGTTGACGTGCATGATCCGCTTGTGTTGTGTTGTATGTTGGGATGGATGCGGGCCCCAGCTTCAACTCCTCCATCCTAGCTATGGTACGAAGCCAAATCACGGTCATCCATGTGGGCCCGACCGAATCTTCCCTCCGAACCGCTCGCCAGCTCGCTGTTTCAACTTCAATGCATGCATATAAACGCATCTTTGTGGGCAAATTAGATGAACTAGCCCTTTTTCTTCTTAATGACACAAGTATTTTCAGCAAGCTTACGAAATACCAAAAATTCATTCAACTTTACCTCCGTTCCAAAAAATATAATGTGTACTACTATTTCCAAAAGTCAAACTTGTGCCGTATATATGACCAAGTTTTTGAAAAATGGATTAATATATACTCCATTAGAAAACTTGTATCATTGGATCCATTATGAAAATATTATTGTGACTTGCTATCATATGGACAGTTAACTAAGTCAAATCTAACTCTCCACCATTTTTTTACGCGATGATTTGTGCTTGTTTTTTTTCCTTTTCCATTTTTTGTTTAATTAATCAAATGGTATAGAAGCTCTAAAAACAGTGTATAAGTTAAATGAGCTATTGTTAATTCTTATCTAGATGGGAATTATCATATCCCAAGTGTTTATATATTTTATTTGTTGTATACTGCAGATGTTTATATTTTATTCTATAATTTTAGTCAAACACACATACCCCGAAGGATCCACGACCCGGAGAAGAAGATGACGTTGGGTCAACTATACCCTAGACGCCAAACAAAATAATCAGATCGAACTCATTGCTGTCGAAACAACCCCTTCCCAACAAAGACACAACCAACTCCCCATGTTTCCATGGAGAGAAAGAAAAACATGTCCACCTGGTCTCGTCACTAGATCCGACGGTGCAAGCATTGCTAAAGCCGGAAAAAAGGCCGAAGGAAACCTTATTGAACACCACCATCAGAAGGTCGAAGTTGCACACAGTGAAGATCTACCTGTCCACCTGATCTCGTCAATGGATAAGATGGTACACGTACCACCGGGGCTAGAATATAGGCCGAAGGAATCATTACCGAATACTGTCACCACCATTGTTGGAGGGGCTGAATGACGGACAAACGGGGACGCACATATTGGACCAATACGGGTAAAACTACAGCTCCCAACGGTAGATAGGTGCCTCCTTGCACATCTCCACCAGCGGAGCCGACGAAGGAGAGGAAGGCTGGTGATGTACTAAAGAAGAAGGGTGGCAATGGATGAAAGAAATACTATATGAGCAGCCGCTTCTCGGATTAGGATCATGCTAATATGATTACCATTATGTGGGATATCTGGCAGCCATGGATAACCGATGCACGCATGGTCATGAAGGTTCTGATCCGGCGGACTCAATGTAACTGACTAGAGAAGCCCTTGCTCTCCTTGAAATCCCGATGAAGCGTGCTCTACTATTTCCAGCCTGACGATTCGAATATAAGGTGCACTTTGTTTTACACAGTATTTGATGCTTGACTTTAAGCATCATGTGTTTGACTTCAGCGTCACGTCACTGTGTGACTATCTAAATTACTTAAGACTAATAACAATGAAGAGTACTTTTTTTTTCTGTTGAAATTTGAAGGGCTATTATAGAATTTCATCGGAATATAAAACACCAAAAATATAAAAAAAATTGCATCGAGGTCTTTGGACCATCGAAAAATCACTCTCACAGTCAGAATGAGGCGCCGATGTGCTCCCGTGCCGAGGCTGGTCTGACCTTGTGGATGAAAGCTCTTGGTGCCGAGTGTGTATGTATCCAAAGTTTGAGAGAATATACACGACTGAAATCAGTGGTGCGGGTGCTAAACAAACAAAACGGATGAGTTGTAGTTGGTGATTTCCTTGTGTGGGCACCTGAGCGGACCCACACAAAGAGGAGAAGCCACGCGCGCGCGAGGTAGGAAGAAGAAGCCAATCCAAGAAGGGAATCCCGTCCAGCTAGTATTTAATTTGGGTGGGCCCCACCAAATCCTAACTGCTCTCTTGGCCCTCCCACCCATGCATGCATGCACGCACGCACGCATGCACGCATACATTTTCCATTGGGTTTGGAATGAATTACAGCTTAGGGAATCATTTTCCGTTGGGTTTGGAACAGCTCACCGCGCACGCCCGCGCGCGAGTCAGCCAGCCTGCCTGCCACCGTGGCAAATTCTGTTACGGCGCTGTCCCCTCCCTCGCTCCCTCTCCGCACCTCACACCTTACATTTTCCCCTCAAAAGCATTCGTTTTCATTTCAAAATCCAAACATTTGCAGAGAAAATGAGCATCCCATCAACATTCTGAGGCGCCTGTCCCTTTTTTTTAAACCGAGGCTTCCGTCCGGGTTAAATGTATGGCCCACCTTCACATAACTCGGATCTCAGGTTTTGCCGGGCGCTGTATCATGTAGAATTGGAGGATTGGATTGGCACCGTCTTTGCCGTTCTCGTAGGCGGCTGATTCGGCGATCTTGCCTCATACTGCTTCAGGTCATTTTTTGGCTAAGTCTCTCTATTCCAATTTTGATTTCTGTCTCCGTCCATATCCCTACAAAGAAAATAATAAAAAAAACCAAGTGGTAAGATATTAGAGGCCGATTGCCGGCCACTGACCAGTTTCGTATAAGTAATGGGCTGGTTTCGGAATTCTGCGCCCTTTGTGCTGGGCATGAGGACTCGGATCATATTCTCCTCAGTTATGACAACAAAGAGGAAGACAGTTCTATTAACTCTGATGACAACAAATGGGGCGAGGGCTCCTCAGATGGTTCCATCGCTTCCAGCAGGTCCCTAGCTTGAACGGCGGTGTCGCAGCTTCCTCTGAAGCCATCCTGCACATGCCAACGATGCGCTGATGTTGGTATCGATGGAGTTCCGTTGTAGTGCACTGCTATGGACAACCCCTCGGACCAGCTGAGGTGTGGGAGACAATTTGTCGAATGGCGCCGTCCAAGGCACCCTGTGTCAATGGGTTTACGACTAGGCTTCTTTCAGAGGCATTGGTAGCTTGCGCATGATGATGCCGTATCGGGCATACTAGGTTTTCTCATTGCGTTATGTAGACTTCCTAGCACTATTGGGAAGCGCGGCCGACGGTTCTTCACACATCCAAATTCACCGTGTAAGGTTTTTAAGGGAAAATATTCTATAGACTCGGATCTCATGAAAGCTAGTGTGCCACAATCTACTTCTGCTACCTGTTACCTGTTGGGCAATTGTGGCAGGTCCGAAGGCATTGGATGTTGGTCTGATCAATTGGGTTGGAAACGGCTCCTCCATTTCAGTGTGGATGGACAAATGGAAACCAGGTTCCGCGTGAGTGTCTCCTCCCTCCAGGACGCAAGGTTTCAACAACTGGTAAAGTTGGTGATCTGATTGACACTACTATGGTACGTGACACCTTTGTTGCACCTGACGGTGGTCGTAGAAATAGGGTGCCTACTTCATAAGTGAAAGTATGTGTGCATGTGTCTTTGCTCGTAAGTGAACAGTGTGTTGCATGTTTTTTTCTTGAAAGGAGGATATGAACAGTGTGTTGCATGCTCATTTGTACATGTGTTTCTCAAACAGAAAAAGAAACAACAAAAATTACGCGAATGTGAAGAACACTGCATTTTAACGTGGTGACTACAAGTGTTGTGTTGGGTGCGTTTCATTTCCGTTGCATGCTCGGATGGATGCACCCGTGACATTTTCGTTGCTAGTAGTACTGCTGTTGGCCACACCTGAGCGGATCCCACCAAAGAAGCCGAATCCTAACCGCCCTCCAATGAATTAATTATGGAATGACCACGACGAGCAAAGTGCAGTCGCATTTAAGATGCAAAGCGAGGCAGGAAGAAGCCAAAGGGACATGGGACCCACCGAATCTCCCCCTAACCGCTCGCTCGCTCCATCCATCCATGGAGTATTTACTAGGATGAATGAGAATGGTTTTGAAAGTAATTAGATCCATTTACAGATTATGTTTCGTATATTTTCAACCAAGAGTTTAAATTAATTTTTGTTTTCAAATTCGTGTTGCCTGTGACGAGGGCTTCCAAATAAGACCCATTTTGAATATGTTTCGACAATTTTTTTAAACTTTCACCAGTTTCAACTGAAAATTTTCTTTTAAAATAATTAAACGGACACAAACTTAATAGGGATGAATAAATAATTTGTTAAGTTCCGAAACCGAATATGTAAGTTGAGAACTAGTATATTTTAAAAAACGCACAAGGAATCAACAACTTCGCGGATCACAAGGCAATCATGCGGCTATACCACTACTACTCCACCCTAGATCGAATTGCAAAGGAGAGCCGATGCTGGCCGCTGCATGAACAAGCCCGGCAAACGATAACATCACAATCTAGAAGAAAATACGACATTGAGGCATCGCCACCGCTGCAGATGACACAATCAAGATGTGGAGACTCAAGGATACATTATTCGGTGTTCAGGCACACCACTGCACCAATAATGCCGCGCCGCCGGAGAAGACTTCATTAAGCACTACCACCACCGCTGTCAGAATGGCCAAAGTTACAGGCATCAAAAACCTACAAATAAGTATTACAAATCACAGAAAACTGCAACTCCATCCATGTGGATGGGACAAATGGATATCGGGTCTGTATCAGTGTCTTCTCTTTCAAGCTACAAGTTTCAACAGCTGATAAAGTTATTAACCTGATTGATACTATAACTGGATCTGGCGTAGATACAATCTCTAACCTAACATTCCCTTGTGTGACGGTGGTGGTGAAGATTTCTTAAAAACGGCGTGCCATGCTCTAGTGACTCAGAAAGAGCGATTAGCTCGAGCGAGAGAGATGTATACAGGACCTCAAGGAGAGGAACATATGCGGACATCCTTTGGGAACTCCAAGCTATGCAACTGGAAGCTTGGTTATTCTGGTGGCGGGTGATTCGTGGGATTTGTTAGATGAATGCACCTTGAAGTGACCGCATATCAAAGAATATTGCAGATGCAATGTTTGTTTGGCTATGGAGGAGTATCTTGAGCATGCCTTGATACATTGCTCACATGCTAGACATCTCTGGGATGGAGGTTTCTTATTTTTACTTTTACTTGTAGGAGCTCTAGCTCTAGTGCTTCTCATGGCAGCGATTGGATCTCATTATCTAGGAGGAGTGGAGGTGACATCGCCAGGTCTTTGGTCTTCGCAAGGGAGGGGGAGAGGAGGGGACGCTTACCAAGGTCGGAGAGAAGGCGTCAAAACACCCAACAGTCATGAGGAGCAGAGGCGACGTCACCCGATCAGTGCACATAAGGGGGAGAAGCGAGGATGCTTATCAGGATCGAAGAGAAGGGGCTGGGTGACAACGTCCAGGAAGAATAACGCGACGTTGCCGGAACCATGATGGGCTCGGGGAGAGGCGGGAAATGGTTCAAAGATTGGAGAGAAGAGGGCAGCCAAGAGGAGAGGACGTGTAATTTTAGTAGCTGTGGTAGGAATCCGAATCACGTCATCCATGTAGGCCCGACCAAATCTTCCCTCCTAGCCGTTCCCCAGCTAGCTGTTTCAACTTTAATGCCTGCACATAAATGCATCTTCGTGGGCAAATTAGATTACTACCTCAGCGAACTTCGTCTCGTTGGGGAAAAACCTCAAAAAAAAAAAGAAGCTAAAGTTGAATGATTTTTTTTGTAGTGTCAAAAACATTCTTATATTATGAGACGGAGGGAGTATTTAGTAAACTTGCTCAAGATACATTTATGTGCTATTAAGAAGAAAGTGGGCTAGTTACTAAATCAGCTGTGCATCCACGAATCCACCCATACATCCATGAATTAATTAGCAATGGTTAACCGAATCTATTTCCGTTGCCGCAAGTGGGATGGAGCGTGATCCAGCAGCTCACCAGCCGGCCAGCCTGCCAGCGTGGCATTTCTGTCCATTTACCCGTTCTGTCACGGTGAGTTTGTTTGGTTTTACCCCTCCCCTGCCATCTCATCCCTCCCTCTCTCTCCGCACCCCGCACTTTGTGTGACTGTCATTTTCTTTTTTCAACCTGCTTGTCCCTAGCTAGAAAAAAGTCTAGTCATTTGAAACACTCTTCACGATCCAATAAAAACATCCAGATTTGTTTCAAACAGATATGATAATTAATGGGATTAGCCCTTGCCGGCGGGAGGGCTCATGCTTCGTTCTTAGGTGATTTTTTTGGGGCGGCTTAGGGTTTGTGTTCTCCTTAGAAAGACCGAGCGGTGGCGGCTCCCTAAAGATGGAATAACCCTGCCCCACCCTTGGACGACGGACTGTATGCCTCCTTCACGATGTACTACCACCACCTCATAGATGACGAGGGCAAAGGCATGGGAAAGGGAAAGCGGTCAGTGCCATTTTCCAATATATCTTTTCCCTCAGGCCTAGTATCTAGTTTATATTTCGTTGTATGGACTCACTATCTGCGGATATATGTGTATCAACTTGTTATGTCTATCTATCTTGTATGTGTGTTTTTTTTTGTGTGATCATCGATGTTGCATGAGCTTGTATGGAATTGAGGGTTCGGATACGGGGTCACGGTTATACGGGAAAAAGAGGGGGGTTAGCCGCTGCTGTCCGCTGACGTGCCCGGATAGAAGCTCAAATTAGGCAAGCCTGCGTTTTAGACCGTTATTCCGATCGAGTATTGGGCAATATATACAAGAAACGAATCTCTCAACAAAATATAGGAGCCCCCATTAGAATAATCTAAAAAAAACATGATTATTAAAGAAAACCGTGAAACATCTTTGTAGTTACGTGAACAATCTTTTAGAAAGTGTGTGAACAATCTTTGATATTTTTGAAAATATATTTTACCCACCCCCAACTGCCGGCCCCCCAATAGTGAAATGGGTGGGTTACAAAGGGTCAAATGAATCTTCTCTCCCTTTGTTAACGAAGCGTGAAGAATTTCAAAAAAAAAAATCTATGAACAAATCTGTGAGCATTTATGAAAATTTGCAAAGCCGTGAACATTTTTTAAAAAGATAAATTAAAACAATGGAAAAAATAAAACCAAGAAAAAAGTTAGAACAATAAAACGTGCAGTGCCGCGAGGGCTGCTGCTGCCTCCCTCGTCCTCTGCCTCGCACAGAGGGCATGCCTCGCGCCCGCCTCTCAGTGCCTTGTCTGCGTAGCGGACGGGCCGTGAAGCATGGCGCCTTTGACCTTGATGTGAGCCGGATCCGACGTGATGACCGCATGCGGGAGTGCCTGTATCTGCCTCTAATACGGGGTGGATATGTGAGGCGCCGGTCAGTTCGGACATTTGGACTGTATTTGCTAGGTTGGGTTAGGTGGCATTTTTATGTGCGGGCAGTGCGACCGTCGAGACGTTTAGGGCGGGTATGGGGCTCGGGGTTGCAGGTTTGGGAAGTGGCTTGCGCCGCAAGAAGCCGATTTGATGTAGGGGAAGAAGAGAGCGTGAGGCATCAGCTCAGGTCACGCGTGCGAAGCCACACGCGCGGGCGGTTACGCCGTCTGCCATCTGCCTGCCGGTTTTCACCACCCTCCCCTCCGCAGGTTAAATTAGAAGGGTGAAGGTGCACTTTTACCACAGGTGCAGTAAAGTGATAGATACACAGTCGCGCGTACGTAGCAGTAGGTGAAAAATTTGCACGGTGAAATCGATCACCGCCGCACCGGGGTTTAAAAGGGAGTCCCTCCCGTGGCTGACTTGCGCGGCCAGCTAACCGAATCACCAGAGAAGAGAGAGAGAGAGAGAGAGAGAGGGAGCGAGCGAGCGAGCGATCGATCGAGCGCGGGCCGGCGGGGATGGAGGCGGCGGATCCTCCCGGCGGCGGTGGTGGCGGAGGCGCCGCCGCCGACGGCGTGGCCCCGCACGTCGCTGCCGGACTTGCTGCCGCTGCGCCGGGCGAGCAGGCACCCGCGCCGCTCGCTGCTGCCGCGGTGGCGGTGGGCGAGCATGACCTCGCCGCCATGGACGTCCTGGAGGAGCACGACGCCAACCAGGTCCGTCTTCTCCTC
The DNA here is from genome assembly GCF_002162155.2 of Triticum dicoccoides. NCBI lineage: Eukaryota > Viridiplantae > Streptophyta > Magnoliopsida > Poales > Poaceae > Triticum > Triticum dicoccoides. The sequence goes on from NC_041382.1 coordinate 1,663,845, forward strand.
CTCCTCCTCCTTCTCCTCCCCCTCCGCCGCCATGGAGGTCCTGGAGATGCTGTTTCGATTCGGAAGCTCGCGTCGTCGTCGTCCCTGACGAGTTTGTGTGCAGGTAGCGCTCGCCGCGGAGGAGCTCGGCCATGCCGTGGAGGAGGAGGAGGAGGGAGGACAGATCGACGACGACGATGCCGAGGTCGCCGTGGAGGAGGAGGAGGAGGAGGGAGGACAGATCGACGACGACGACCACGACGATGCCGAGGTCGCCGTGGAGGAGGAGGAGGAGGAGGGAGGACAGATCGACGACGACGACCACGACGAGGACGACGCTCCGCCACCGGAGGACCAGGTGAGTTCCCCACACCACGCGCGCCTTCTCCTCCGCTTTGCCCCCTTTGCTTCGCCTCACCTTCCACGCCGCCGGTGACCAGGTCGCCGTCGAGGGCGATCTCGTCCAGCCCGCCCCTTCCGCGGCGCCCCAGCGTGCCCCAGCCGCGCAGACGGCGAAGCTGGTACGCATCTCCTCCTCTTCTCCGCCCCCGCTCCTTCCTCGCTCCGCTGTGGGATTGATTTGGCAAAAGTGGTGATGCTCCTCTCGCGGTGGTTCTCCAGGCACCCGTGGTGGAGAACCAGAAGACGTTGAGCCAGGCGTCGCCCTCTCCCGCGCCCACCCCTGCCGCTTATCAGCCCGCCGCCATTGAGGAGCAGCTCCGGGACCTCGACGGCCACGACGTCCGCGTGGAGGGCGGGTGGCACGATGGCGCCGCGCCTGCTCACCTACAGGTAAGAATTCTGGCTTCTCCTCCATCGATGGATGGACAAGGGATGGATGAATGGCATGCCGTGTGAGTGTAATCCATTTGGCGCCGCCGGCAAGAATCGTGCTCATGCTTCTCTCGCGGTGGATGTCCAGGAACCCGTGCTCCGGCTGAAGGAGATGCCCGAGAACCAGCCCTCGTCCTCTCTCGCGCCCGCCGCCGGCGCTGCAGCTACCGCTTATCAGGTAGAGGCAATGCACCTCATCCGACCTCTGTCTGACGTCTCTCCCTTGGCCGCTGCAGTTTCCGATCACGCAGCTATCTGTTGTTGCCTGCTTGCTCATGTGTTTTTGTGCCCTGGACCAGCGAATTCCGGTGGTGGACGATGATGAGCAGCTGTCCCCGGCGGCCACAACATGCCACCAGGTTTGGATTTGCCAATGTTGAGTGCAAATGTCCTAGTATAACTGTGCAGTCACTACTAGATAGATGGATACTCCGTTTTGGGTTTTGCAAAGTGAACTGATTACAAGCTTTTGTTCCATTTATTGATCTATATATATCAGGTTGAACCCCTTCAGTCAGGCACACATGGTTGCCATGTTGTAATTCCCTTCTAGTGTTTTGCATTTTGCAAAGTGAACTGAAGCTCTGCTAAATGTTAAATGTGAACCTACAGGTAACCATGAACTGGCTGCTGTGCGCACTTACGGTGACTATCCTTGGTGTCATCCTAGTCGCCGATCTTGGCCTTCACCCGGCCAAATGGGCAGGAAAGATAACAGCAAAGACGTCCAAGGATTGGCTGCTCGGTGGCTTCGTCGCCGTAGGCAGCGTGACCAGCTTGCTGCTTAGTTACTCAAGACTGTAAGTGTCTCTACATACTCTTCACACCACGTTTCCATTTGAGCTTGATGCATGCATAGGATACAATGACCAGCTGATAACATGATTCCAGGCCGATTTACCTTGCCGTGTGGAGGGCGGGCACCGCCGGTAACCTCGCGAGGGTCGTGCCGTCCGTGGCCTCTCTTCTCAACTGCCTGGTGTGGGTCTGCTACGGCTTTCTCCTCCACCCGGCAAATGTGCCGATGATCATCGTCAACCTCACCGGCGCCGCATTCCACATTGGGTACGTTTCTGTCTATGTCTTCTACTCGGACACTAAGAACAGAATCTGGGTGGTGATCATGCTCGTGGTGGCTGCCGGCGCCGGCGGGGCCATCGCCGCCATCGATCTTCATGGCATGGAGCTGCCCGAGGCCGTCGGCTCCTCCGCCGTCGCCACGGCATGCGTGATGTATGGCGTGCCGCTCATAGTGCTCCTGGTTAGTATTTCAACGCTGCCCGGTGTGCATGCACAAGCAGAGTAGCTAGTATTTTCAACTCCTTGACATTGTCTCTTGTTTCAGTGTCAGCTATGGATCGGCGGAACTACGGCGGCCGTGCCCAACCTGTTGGTGCTTGGAGCCACGTCACTCAATGCTATCGTGTGGCTCATCGACGGCTTCGTGGTGCACAACGACCGACTCCAGGTTAATACTGTGCTGTGTTCCGCACTCCATGCATGCCATAATTGCTTCGGCCATTTTGCTTTGCTTCACGTGAATATTTTCATCCCATGCATGCAGGTGTCCCATGGTGTTGGTGTGCTGTTGTGCTTGATCCAGGCTGGCATCTACGTCTACTGCAGCATGATCAACCGCAACATGGCGGCGAAGAGCACCCGTTCTAGCACCAGTACCTCCCCCCTTGAGGAGCACCTCCTTGAGGACGTCTAGCGACATAGTCCACCAGCTAGAACAAAGACGTTAGGCATAATTAGATGATGATCGACTATGTTTTCTTTTGACGAAAGGGCAACAGTACAACTTGTGATTGATATTGGGGAGGTTTAGAAGTACAAGGGATATACATTTGTCATCGGCATGCATTTGCTACCACTCAGGCTACACATTCTCAACGCTACTCTACTTAGTCGAGCTCCCGTGGTCTAACCAATAATTTGAGCGCCTCTTTTTTTTCCCGCGGCGTGGCACACTACAGGAATCCCGTTTTCCCGTGTGCTAGCCTATAAGCCGTGAGCTATTTATCGGGTACTTGCCTTATGTTCACTCTAAGCCGAGTGGTGAAGAAATAACACCTGACAAACAAAATGCTCTCGGTTTATAGTGTCTTATAGTGTCATGTAAGCCGAGTGTCCGGAAAAGACCTCAACTTACATAATGTAGACGGTATCTATATAAAAAAACACTCGACTTATAGCGCACACTCGGCAAAGATATTTGCCACGTGTCTACAACGAAGGTCGTTGACGGCTCCGTCGTGGAGTAGCATATAAGCCGTGTGCCCTATTAAAGGTCTTTGCTTACATGACATGTAAGACGTGTGCCCTCTATAAGCACTAGGCATATAGGACACCATAAGCCGCGTGCTCTCTGTAAGCACTCGGCTTACAGGACCCTATAGAGGGGGTCATGTTGCATAGTTTATTGTAATGTGCCCAAATTAGACACATATGTGCATCTTGCTTACATATAAATCGAGTGCAAATCGGCATAAGCCTAGTGTGTTGGGCACTCGGCTTATAATATTTTTTCTATAGTGAGCTTGGCCCCGTCGATGATGCGAAGGAGAGTGTCACCCGGCGTCGTGCATTCCTTGCAGAATATACACACATTCCTCTCTTTCCATAGGTGCCACCACAGAATCTGGACCAAAGAGCTCCAGACCTTTCTAGTCTTCGTCGGGACCGTGTTGCTGCCGTGGTCGAACAACTCCCTCAGGGATGCTGCATCGGCCATCGGAGATAGGGCGATCGTTAGCTCGCAGCGGACTAAGCCGAGACTATGATTTGGCCTCTTATAGATCTCAAAGATGCATAAGACAAATCATATCCAAACGAAGTATAAGCCCACCAACCAATTCTGCAGCTATGAATTGGTCTATGTAGCATATATTCAATGACATCGGTCATGATGTCTCAACTCCATTCAATCATAATATAGGCATACATATAAATTTTCATGAGCACGTACCTTGTCTCGCTCTCCAATCAAACTAAGGACGATGTTAGAATACTACACCGGCCTTGCATTGACATACTCTTAGGACGATAGATAAATATCGGCCATTACCATGTAAACTTCATTGAAAACACATATAACCAAAATAAACAAATGAAATGACAAATCAAGTATTTCGGCCCTTTGGATCAGCAACAAACTTGTAGCTAATCAAATGTATAGTGACTTGGTAATACCCTCTCATGACGTAAGAAATTATATTGCATCCGTGGATTAAAATAAGCCCATTGAGGGTTACCAATCATACCTGATGACGAATTCCATGGCATAGGCGTTAATGGCATAGTTGAAGAATATGGATAATGTGTAGACCAAAGATGTCGAAACCTTCGGCTTGGTCCTTCATAGTTTTTACTCTTTTCCTTCTTCACTTTTGCCGCACTTCTTGTAATGGAGGCTTGCACATAATTCTTATTTTGAGCACTTCTTTTGGGAACCCATGCCATGTTCCTTTCTTCAAGTTCTTGTGCACTAAGTTTGTGTAATTCCCTCTTTTGCCAATACGATAAGCCGAGTGGGCATCTCGGCTATGATTCTGTTTTGACCAACGGCAATTCCTTTTTGGCCTTGTGCACTCTCAACTTCTTTTCTTCAGATTTGGCACTTTGACTCTCAATAATTGGTTGCTTCGTCTCATTGCCTTTTGTAGCCAATGTCAACACTTTAGTTGGCTCTTTATTATTTGTGACCAAATCTGAAGTAGTATACTTACGACCATCTCTTTTCACGCGGTAGACTTGCTTGACCACCTCTTTTTTCATCCATGGTGTTCGGACCGATTCCTTATAATTGAAACAGTCTTTAACATGTGACTGTTCAAATGTTGATCTTCTCGGAGCTGCATAATATTGATGAGACGGTCTAAAATTAGATAGAGAATGTGCCCTTGTATCATACCAGTCCCATGATGAACATGGATCTACATGAGCATAGGGAGGCATCCACGGCATTGGCATTGGCGGCCCAAAATAAAGATATGAATATGTTGTATTCAAACTCTCACTTTGCCAATACCGATCCTCATATTTGTGCCTTGGGGGTGATCTTGGTTTCTTTGCATGATTGGGCCAATAAGCATTCTTCTCTTCACTCTTCTTTTGATATTTCTCCAATAGTTCAGCGAAGGTGATTTTTGATCTTTTACACTTGCGCTTATTTCGGCCTTTGTTTTCTTTCGGTTTGCTTTCATTGATCATTGGATTTGCTTGCCGCACCCCAGTCCTTGGCGTCTCCATTGTAGCTTCGATGAAATTTTCTCCCTTAAGATTATGTTCATTATGCTCTTCAACAACTTCTTTACTTGAAAGCTTGATCCCATCACCTGCTGTTTTTACCTTCTCTTTAAATGGATCAGCTTGAAGCAGCCGATGCAAAAACTTTCTGCCATTGGGACCAATCGGAATAGACTGGTCATCTCTTGGTGTCTTAACAAATTTCAATCGTCCTTTATCAATGGCCAATTTAACTATTTGACGAAACATGTTACAATCCTCAAAATTATGCTTGGACGAATCATGCAACTTACAATACATTCGTCCCTGGACAGATGGCTCAACATGGTGATCAAGAGTTCTAATATAATTATTCCTCAACAACAAATCAAAGATTTGATCACACATGTTTGAATTAAAGGTAAACCTTTTATTTTCTAGCCGATCTTGCTGTGAGAACGGCTTTGGAATTAAGCAAACGAATGGTTCAGATTTTGCACCACACCATTCGACTATGCATTGTGTTTTGCACTCTATTTCCGATGTCTTTAGGTAAGATATTATACTAGCATCAGTTTTCTCAACAGAATTTAACCTTAGCTTTAAATTTCTAAAACGAAAATAGTTAGAACATACATGTCTCAATTGAGACCAAGTGCAAGCCAAGTATGAAATAAGCAAAGCTACCCAAATAGATATGAACTTTAGATAAAGCAACAGGGAAAGCTTTGGCTGTAGTAATAAGTCACTATCGGTCTTTATAAATGGCGCAATGGGTTGATCGATATGTTCCATAACAATTTTATTGCTAACAAGTAAATTACCCTTCTTCATTGGTCTTTCAAAATTACTTAAGAGGATTTTTCTGATGGACGCATCAACAATAAAGTTTAGACCAAATCTGAAAATAGGTAAATTACTTGCTAAACATACCTCTTCAAATATGTTGAGAGAGCATGATAGTGGTGTGGCTTGAACAATATCTTGCTTCATCTTTGGGTGGCTCCCCAACGCCTCTTCATCATCTTTTTCTTTATTCCGTGAATCATTACCTTGAAGATCCTTATCAGCCGAACTTTGTTTGGCTACCTGCTCTTGTCCTTGAGGCTTGTCAATTTCTACGGCACGGAACTCATAGGGCAGGAAGTAGGTTCCATTAACTTCAGAAAAATCAAGCACGGTTGTTTTGCTATGCTTGCCATGCCCTTTCTCAATAATTCTTGCCTCTTTGGATTTGATGGATTCGGAATATATGCTACTTTGATTCGGCTTTTTCAACCGAAGCACTTTCAAGTTCCAAATCATCCTTCTTTTCATTGATAATACCAATTGGCAAACCTTCTTTTATCTGAGCCAATTCTTTTTCTATTTGTTTCTGACGGCGAGCGGCAAAATTGGCTTTAATCTTTTTCTCAATTTCAGCCCACTTCGGATACGATTGTCCCCCAATGCTTTTATATTCTTTCGGCAATGACACATGGGTGTTGCCGAAACTTTGCAATTGTGTAGGGGTTGTATAATATGATGTAGTATTAGGTGAAGGCATATGCATTGTTGTAAAACCATATTTTTGCTCGCCAATTTTATCAATTGGCAAAGATTCATCTTCTTGCAAAACTCTAGCTTTTATTGCGGCATAATCAGGAAATAGCCCCTTTTCATGTTGTTCAAGGCAAAGAGCACTAATCCTCTTATTTTGGGCTAAAATCTTGAATGCAACCACCACTACCTCATCTTCTATAATATTTGGCACAACCGCTCCCGTAAAATTTACATTTACTCGGCTATGATCAGAAAGGTGTGAAGCCGAATTATGAGCATCTACAGTTGTGTATAGTGCTGAAAAATTACTAACATGAGGTGTAGCATATGATGGTTGAGAGTAACTGGCCGAATAGCCAGTAGTAGCATGGCCAATTCTCCCATCCATCGGCAATGTTGGATTCACATATTTCAAATTAGTTGCCGATGAATAAAAAGGTGCAACACTTTGTCGCATGATATTGGAAGTTCCTACAAAAGGTGTTTCAACTTGATTACCCAAACTCATCATGTTATTCATCGGCATATAAATTTTTGGGGTTGCCGATGCATGGGAGTTGGGATACATATGTTGCATGCTGCTAAAATTATATGAAGTAGAATCATGGAGATTTTGTTGCATCGGCCCTTGCACATAATTAGATATATGATTGATAAAGCTAGGGCTAGCCGATACATTATTCTCATTAGATGATCTAGCAAAAACATATGCATTATTTGCATCTACATATGTGAATTGGGTATTCATATTACCTTTGTAGATTGCAAACCCTAGATGACGATCTCTTTGTAGCAAGAACGGGCTGGAGACCGTTCAAAGCTTCGTCCCCAGCGGAGTCGCCAAAAAGTGTGTTGACACCACGAACACGTCACGTGTACCCTCGACGCCGGGGGTGATGCACCGCAGCTCACGTCGAAGGAGACCCGACTGACAGCGCGATACACAAGATAGTCAGCGGGCGCTTTTGAAGACCCGAAACCCCACACGCCCGGGAGGGACCCCGTCAGGGAGTGCGGCGGCTATGGGCTGCCCTAGGTCGATTCGCTCGCCCCTAGAGCCTCGTGGATTGCTGCCCTCCAATACGAAGAACGAACGAATAACGAGAAAGAAAGATACAAGGGTAGGGGATAAAGATAGATGAACACAAAAGTGTAATAGATTGATTGGTTCGATTGGTGTTGTTCAATCGGCCGTCACCCCTTAGGTATATAAGAGGTGGCTGGACTTCCCGTGCAAGGAAAATTCTTGGATTCACGTCCAAAACCCTAGTCAAATTCGGATTGGTTTTGTCCGAACTTTCCAAAACTGTTCGGTTTAAACTGGCTGCACCTTGCTGGTCCTTTTTGTGGTGGTAAACGATCTCGGATGGAAACGAACTCGGATTGGGACGATTTTTATATCAAAATCAACCGTTTAAACGAGACGCACAACTTCCGTGTAGAACATTTTTCCATCTGAGATTATCTGAATAACCTTTTGAGCCCATCTTCAACTTCTCGTTCGATTGACTATCACAGCCTCCAACCCGGCAAGTTTTCCATCCGAGTAAGCTTTCCATACCGGCAATGTTTCTACCCGGCAAGCTTTCACACCGGCAAGGTTTCACTCCGGCAAGGTTTGTACTCCGGCAAGGGTTCCTCCTTGACAAGGTTTCTCCCCCGGCAAGATTTCACACCGGCAAGGTTTCACTCCGGCGATCTTTCTGTGCCGGCAAGCTTTCCACGCCAGCAAGCCTTCACACCGGCAAGCTTTCACACCAGCAAGATTTCACCCCGGCAAGGTTTTCGCCCCGGCATGCTGCTTTATGATCGTGCCACTTTTGAGCGTCAACAGTTCTGCAGAGGTTCTCCAGGACCTCACTCTCCAGTTACGTGATGAGTTTGCTATCAAGGACATGGGTGTCCTGCATTACTTCCTTGGCATTGAGGTCGTTCAGCGAGTAGATGGGTTCTTCCTTCATCAACAAAAGTATGTACATGAGTTATTTGAGCGCCCCGGTATCCTTATCTACAAACCCACTCCTACTCCTGTTGACACGAAGGCCAAACTCTCTGCTCTGGACGGTTCACCCGCATCAGATGCGCCATTCTATCGGTCTATTGTCGGTGCTCTCCAGTATTTGACGCTTACCAGGCCAGATATGCAGTATACTGTTCAGCAGGTGTGTCTTCACATGCACTCTCCGCGTGACTCCCACTGGAATCTCGTGAAATGGATCCTAAGATATATCCGTGGCATTATGACTATTGGGCTCACGTTGACGGCATCTCCGTCTCTATATATGGTGGCTTATTCCGATGCTGATTGGGCTGGCTGCCCTAATACATGGCGCTCCACTTCTGGCTACTGCATCTACCTCGGTCCCTCCCTCATCTCATGGTCGATGAAACGACAACCTACGATGCCGCGCTCTAGTGCGGAGGCAGTGTACCAAGCTATGGCCAACGTAGTCGCCGAGTGTACTTGGCTTCGACAGTTTCTCCAGGAGTTGCACCATGACATCTCCTAGGCTACCGTTGTCTACTGTGACAATATCTCCGTCGTCTATCTTTTTGCCAACCCCGTTCATCATTGCCGGACGAAGCACATCGAGCTCGAAATCCATTTTGTGCGCGAATAGGTAGCCCTTGGACGCATTCGGGTTCTCCATGTTCCCACGGCACAACAGTTCGCTGATGTGATGACAAAGGGACTGCCCACTTCTATCTTCGAGGATTTTTGGTCTAGTCTCTATGTCTCTGGTGACGCTTC
>NC_041382.1:1673398-1711531 GCF_002162155.2 Triticum dicoccoides
GTAACTGTGTCATAGGCCCACCTCCTAGTTCTCTGTATAGTTGAGGTCATAGACCCCCATGGTCTAACCAACAATTTGAGCGCCTCTTTTTTTCCGCGGCGTGCCACACTATAGGAATCCCGTTTTCCCATGTGTTAGCCTATAAGCCGTGAGCTATTTATCGGGTACTCGGCTTATGTTCACTCTAAGCCGAGAGGGGAAGAAATAACACCCGACAAACAAAATGCTCTTGGCTTATAGTGTTAGTAAGCCGAGTGCCCCGAAAAGCCTTGACGGTGCCATCACGGAGCAGCCTATAAGCCGTGTGCACTATCAAAGGTCTAAGCTTATTTTTTTCGACAAAGGGAATATATTAATACCGCGGAGATACCAGTTACACCCGGCCTCTGCAACAACACAATATCGTAAAGACATTACGGATGCACACAACAAAAAAACAATAAGAAGAAGGAGGAACAAAAAAGATCCGGCAACAGTGATCAATTCCTCGTAGCTGCAACACGACCACCACCTGAACAACACCCGAAGTCCTAATTCTTCAAAAGCGATGCCTCCAAGAAGGAAACAGTGCAGAAGCACCGTCATCGTCCGATCCTAGATCTTAAAACAAAGTGCACATCCAGGGAAGGTCTCAGCTTACATGGCATGTAAGCTGTGTGCCCTCTATAAGCAGTCGGCTTACAGGACACCATAAACCACGTGCTCTTTGTAAGCACTCGGCTTACACGACCCTATCAAGGGTCATTGCATAGTTTATTGTAATGTGCCCAAATTAGACACATAGGTGCATCTTGCTTGCATATAAACCGAGTGCAAATCAACATAAACCTAGTGTGTCGGGCACTCGACTTGTAATATTTTTCCTGTAGTGAGCTTGGCCTCGTTGATGATGCGAAGGACAGTGTCAGCCGGTGTCATGCATTCCTTGTAGAATATACACGCATTCCTCTCTTTCCATAGGTGCCACCGCAGAATCTGGATCAAAGAGCTCAAAGCCTTTCTAGTCTACGTCGGGATCGCGTTGCTGCCATGGTCGAACAACCCCCACACGAATGCTGCATCGGCCATCAGAGCTAGGGCGATCGTTAGCTCACAGCGGAGTAAGGCGAGACACCAAACCTCCAGCAAGTATGGGCAGGTATCTAGTAGATGCACAACATCCTCCATGGGGCCGGAGCAAAGTGCACACACCGAGCTGTTCGGCCAACCTTTCACGGCAAGCACGCCCGCCGTATTGCACCGCCAAGGAATGACCAACCAGCATAAGATCTTACATTTTCATGGCGCGTCCGACTTTCAGACGAAATCAGCGAGCCCGACGTGTAGGGAACCCTTGAATTGTGCCAGGTATGCCGATATGGCAGTAAAAGGAGTAAAAACCCCATCCGGTGTCCATCTCTAGGTTACTGCATCTTCTTCATCAGAGAGCTCGATGATGTTCATGTTAGCCCCGAGCAAGGTGAACTCCCTAATGTCCGCCTGAGAGAGCTCTCTGATGAGGGCAGGGAAAGCCTAGAGCCAGGTCAAATATTGACTTCTGAGCACGGGTGCAATGGAGCACTTTATCTTGAAGTTCAAAAAACCTTATTTTTACGGTTCAAATTTTTTCAATTTTTTGTGTGCATGAACGTATAGCAATGCAGTATGTAGGGCCAAAAATTCAGCAATATACATGCTTGCATGTAAAAGATACTAAAAATACAAAATACATGAAAATTAGGGGCTTGTTTTTTGGTGTTTTGGGGCAGAAATTTTGCGTTTTTTGTGCAGCACGTACTTAGACCACATGCATGCTTATTCATATAAAAAAACAAATTTTCAAATCTTTTAAGCACCTTTCTTGAGCAGTTCAAAATAAAGTGCTCCATTGCCCCATGTTCTCAAAATCCGTTTAAGAATATAGCAGCTAACCGCACAATTTGTATATTGCGACTAGCTGGATAGAATGAGGAAACTAGCGAAAATATTGTGTAGCACCCCAGGATTAACACTATGCAGATCGAGCATCCTCTGCTAGCCTTTGCATAATATGGACCCTAAGGTGCCTACCTTTACCCAATGTCTGCATCGGAAAACATGTATGCCGCATGGATGGAAATCAGCATCACAACATACATAAAAATATATTCTGCAACAAAAAATATATGCATATAGAACAACTTTGAGAAGGCTTAAACGAAACAAAATGCGTCCATATCCCTGCCCAGACAGTTTGTGTGGGATAACCAGCTAGATTCTTCAATCAACAAATCTGCTTCCTGGATTGTTGACGGCTCGATGGCGACCATCCAGAAAAAAGAGTAAATTAAGCGAGGTGACTACTCATTTGTACTTGCAGGACTTAAGGAGACATACACTATTTATGCTTTAGCTACCAAAGGGGGCAAGGGGTTTAGCGGCAACAAGCACTAGCACCTATAGAGACACTCTACAGCTTGCGTCTATTAGAGATAAGGAAGGAGCGTCTATCCTACTGCCGAACATCACATAGCCTTGCATTCCCCTTCGCACCACCCACGAAGACAATTATCAGGGCCTTTACTTGGCATGTTTTATTAATTAGTTGAAGTTCTGCAAGCTATATTACTAACAATATTAAGGACCGAAAAGTTTTATAGATTACATGTTGAATTTGTGCAATGATAAGGTCAACAAGATCCAAGTTGTCCATCACTGCGGTTACGACAATTCGAATAGACTTGTCACTGCAGGGCTGGACGCACACGCTCATCAAACCCAGTTGTTGGCCAATTGTGGGCATGAACCGAAAGACTCGAAAATGACACGATGATCCCCTAGCTACATCCAAGTCTAGAAATCACCTAGCAAGTCCACACCCGAATCAAGATTTAGGCCGGTTCTCTGAGTCAGGACACAACTATTAGTGCTAAGTGACCGCGATTGACTGTTCCTCGAACTAAGGCCAGTCGCATGTCGGTCCATGGTTTATAAACAACTAGGGGGTTGTTGCCTCTAACTGCGGACAACCACCTAGTGGATCCAAAATGGAACAAGCAAATGTAGTACCAGCAATGCGGCTCCTTGAAAAGGTATGCAACTTCGAGTACCGATAGAGGTGGAGCCCAAAAACTACCACCACCGGTCCACCTTGTCCCCAGTGGCTTTAGGGCCATGGAGGCACGATGGAGCCCAGCCCTAGCTGGCAGGAGGGATCCTGCTCCATTTTTAGTTAGAGTTTTCTATTCGATTAGGGTTTGTGTCTTTCTCATGGAGATTGAGATGGCAATGGCTCCCTGAAAATAGAATAAGGTCCTCTCGGCGTTGCCACCGTTCCAGCGGTGTTAGCACCGTTGGTGGGCATCTGGAATCCTGTCTCCGGCGGATCTCACGGGATTTGGTCGCTAGTCTTCAGTGGATCCGCTTGGATCCTGTCCTCGTTTGTATGTTACAGGTTGGATCCTTCTAATCTAAACTACTCTTAATTGGTGATGGTTGTTGTTCTTGTGTTGGCCATGTGGGGCCTTAGAAATACGACTCCCGACGGTCTACGACAACAAGGTCTGGCCAGTTCCCGTGAGAAAGGTGCGATGACAGCGCGTCTTCGGTTCGCTCCAGTGCTTGTAGTCTTCGGTAGGTGGTCTCTGAACATGGATATATTTTTTGGTACTTCTATTGTTCTTTGTACTACGATGATAAATGATAATTGATTGAAAGTTTTTCCTGCAAAAGAAAAAAAATTGATCATAGATCTGCTTTTCGCAACAACAAAAATAAGGAAATGAGGGACAACGTGGAGGAGCACTAGCTCGTGATATTACGGATATGTAGCTAAATGTAAGTCACCTGAATTTGAATTTGGGTCAGTCGATTTCACATTAAAAAGGAACAGTTGGAGGGAAGGAAGGAGCTCTCCGGAGAAGGCTACCCCATTATCTATCTGATGGCGTGAGGGGTAGTGAGCTCGCCAGACAAGGCTACCCAATTATCTATCTTATGGGTGTCGGGGTGGTGCACGTTCGCCAGAAAAAAAACTGTCCATCATCGGGGCTAGAGGGAAGGCCGAGGGTGGCGGTAGCACGGCAGTGGAAGGTGGTTGAGGAGAGGGCGGGGCGCCGCGAGGCTGGCGAGACATTACAAATAAATTGACTGAACCTTGGGCATTCAGTCGACTTACTTGCAGCGACGCCCTAAGTTTTCGGGAGCAACTAGTTGACGAGCGCTCCTTCAGGAGCCTCACAACGATCAGTGCCACTTGGCGCACTCTCAGCCATTCACCACGTGTCGTGCTTTGGGTGCTCCCGCCGGATTTTTTCCACACGCGTTTTCGGTTTTTTAAATGGTTTTTCTGGTTTTTCTTTTACGTTCCGGTTTTCAACCGGTCTTCCATAGCTTTTTGATATAAAAAATTCGGCAAACGCATTTTATTTGCGCAAAAGAATGTGTTTTATTTTTTCTTTCGCGAGAGTCACGGTTTTGCTTCCGCGAGAGGCACGGTTTCGCTTTCGCGACAGTCAGAAAAAACACGTTTTTTATTATTTTTTCCTTTCGCGAGTGGCACGGTTTTGCTTCTGTGAGAGGCACGGTTGTGTTTTCGCGAGCCGTGCCTCTCGGAAACGGGAAAAACGTGTTTTCTATTTTTTTCCTTTCATGAGAGGCACGGTTTTGCTTCCGCGAGAGGCGCACCACTTGTCGCAACCTGGGGAGATGAGAGTGATCTTTGCAATGAGTATTCATCAATTAGTGATTACGCATGTTTTCGCATCTGATGCATTGCTGCCTTTGATTTTTTTTTTTGAGGTTTGCCTTGAATTGACATGTAGGAGTATCCGAGAAGGTCTGTATTTGGGCCAGTTTTCTTTTTCTTTTAAGATGAACTGTATTTGGGCCAGTTAAGGTCAGCTTGTACGTACCCTAGACTGGATTGGATTGGATCGGATCGTCACCATCGATGTTGTCCTCGTCCCGAACGTGGCCGGCCCGCTCATTACTTATTTCCTTCTCCCTAAACCCCTCCCCTCATTATCGATCTTCCTCTCCCTCTTGTTCTCAAGGAAACCTAACTTATCGAGATTCTATATATGGCGGACGTAGAGAACGTCGCCATAGCGGAGCCAGACCTCGAGCGACGCCCCATGTATTCGGTGTGGATGGAAAATTTGACAGATTACTTGCTCAGGTACATGACTCTCGGTGACGATGATTTGATGGTGGCGGTGGTGCCGCAGCCGCAGCAGCGTACCAGGTTGACCCTCATCGTCCTCGTCACCGCCGGCGCCATCTTTGCGTTTTTTGCTACCTTCTACGTGGCCTTTAAATACGAGAAGAACGACATGAGGGATGTTGGTGTTTTTATATGTATGCTCCTTGCATCCCTCCTTGGAACCTGTTCTATTTCGCTCATTGGAGAGTGCTACCATGGGTATCAAAACGAGGAAGGAGTAGCAGATTTCTTTCTCCAGTTATAGTTATAGAGGTCTTACTAGAATAGATGATCATCCATGCATGTGTAAACAGTTGTTGACACTAGTTCGATGGTGACGGCACCAGCCACTATGTTCCTGTCATCATACCTTATTGGCAGCCAATGGGCAATTTATTAATTTTACTCCTATCGTATGTAACTATATAATGTGGGATAGGGAACGACTCGAGGCGACGACTAGGTTTCCTCCCCTCGCCACACACAGCTTGCCTCCCCTCGACGCCATCGCCTGCTCCTCCTCCTCCCCTCCGCCCTCCAAGCCAACTTCTCCCGGTGCTTCATCGCGCGCCGACACCCCTCTATTCTAGGCGGCTTTGGAGGTCACGTCCGATCATGTCGCCGCCTTCCCGTGCCCTGTGCATGGGTCGGAGATCTCGGCCTGCTGCTTGGACCTAAGGCTCCGTTGGCTCCGTCATTCTCACGGGCAGTCGGACCGTGGATCTGAAAGGGGGGCAATCCATGGCGTGCCAGTCCTTGGGCTTCACGGATCTGAGCGGCATCAGTTTAGGGCTCGGATGTTCATCGTCAGATGGTGCTTGGTGATCGTGATTTAGATTCGGTCTGCCAAATTGGGGTGAGTGCACTGCAGCGACCTCCTATGGCTCCATGACGACGGTGGCCACCGACAAACCTCCAGGAATATTCATCTCTAAAGATCCAGTAGTTGGCTTCGGCGGTGTGATGCAAATTATGGACGAAAACTTGACGCAAAGAGATGGTTGTCCAGCGGCGGTCATCGCACCGCATGTAGCTTTGGGGATTACTGAAAAGTGATGGTGACAACACTTGAGTGACTTTGATGGTTGTGCTATCTAGCACCCGGTCTCGAGCTCCGGGGTGAAAGCCTAGTTCTGGCTCGGGCTAGTTATACCTGACAATGACAATGTTTTTTTACATCGTTACCTTGTTGAAGGCATTGCTCGGGTATGTTCGGATTGATTCTTCAGGGTGAAAACCTAGATTCTGGCCTTGGTGGTTGAATCCGGTGACGGTGACACTTGAGTGTTGCTCCTTCCTGAACGCATTTCTGTTGAAGAACCTTGTCGTCCATGGTGGGTCATGTGATAGTTAGTGCGGATATGGTCATTGTTGTAGTTTGTCGATCGCGTATCTGATCACGGGTTTTTTTCTCTCTCGTCCACGCATAGTTTTGGTCTTATATGATTTTGATAGTTGTCGGCGTGTTTTTATGTGTGT
The DNA here is from genome assembly GCF_002162155.2 of Triticum dicoccoides. Classification (NCBI taxonomy): domain Eukaryota; kingdom Viridiplantae; phylum Streptophyta; class Magnoliopsida; order Poales; family Poaceae; genus Triticum; species Triticum dicoccoides. The sequence continues at coordinate 1,680,039 of NC_041382.1, forward strand.
TGGTGTTGGTTGTGTGCATTTAAACTATATAGAGGCCGGGTGTATGCTCATTATGTTTTTGTATCCCCTTGACTCTTCATTTTAAGCCAATAAAATCCACACTTTTTCCAAAATATGTAACTATATAATGTGTCACAACGTACATACATGAATCCATCTACTACACCAACACAAGCACGTATAGACTACAAGTTGCAACTTGCAAGGTCACATACGTAGTTTCGGTGGCTGTTCTGGTGGTGCCGGAGGCAGGTGACAGGCGTTAGTGTCAAGCTCAGAGATGTTCTGCTATCTTTTCAGTTTTGTCATGTCGGTTTTTACGTGACTTGTACTTTATTCTTTATGATATGAATGAGATACGTATTACCACGCAAAAAAAAAAGCTGACAAACGTAGTACTTATAGCAGGTAGAGTGCGTACATACCCAAACAATCTCCACGATCATACCTAAAACATAGAGTAGGGAGAGGATTTGCAGCATCGTAGGTGCAGAGGCACTGAGACCCTCACCGTGCTTTTTCTTTTGACTTTCCAATTTGATTATTTATTTATTTTTTCAACAAAAAGTTGAAATTATATTTCATTTTAAGATTCATGTTGCTTGTGACAAGGGCTTTGAAATAATAATGATATCTATTTTAAATATGTTTTGATGAATTTTAAAAGCTCATTAAGTAATTTTGTACCGTTGAAACTTAGTGTAAGCGAACGACAAGGTCGCATGTTTCAGGAAACGCGGACATCAAAATCAGAAACTTAGTGCAAGCGAACGACATAATCGCATTTTTTAGGAAGTTGTGAACGTCAAATTCGTAAGTTTCAGAAACTAAAACTTAAACCTTGGTGTGCCCTCATCCTCATGCGAGATCTAACGACTTCACGGATCGCGAGACAATCAGGCGGCAGTGCAAGGCTGAGCAGATGCATGCTCCCGCACCTGCATACCCTTGTGAAATTCCGTATAGAGTAGCGATACATATTTTATGTTTTAGAGTACAAGTTCGTAAGAAGCAATAACATATACGTGCACCACATCACCTCAGTATTATAATATTCACACGGAGAGTGGATAAAGGATAATGCTTCGGGACTGATTCGGGGTAACTAGGGTTTCCCAGGCGCCGCCACCGCGTCATCCTCTACCTCCCTTGCCGCCACCCGAGGGGGTCTCCGTGCAATGCCCGTGCGGTTGCCAATTAAGCTGGTGGTGAGGATATTGGCGGTTCGCTCTACGGCCAAGGATGCGGAAGATGGGGTTGTGGCCTCGGTCGTTGATGGCTCCTGTGGCCTCGGTCGGCGGTGGCGCTCCTGTGCGCCGCATCTCTCCCTAGAGACGCCATTGATGGCTCTCCTTTCCATCCCCGGCCTAGCTGCCCGGGTGAAAGCTCAAATCCCGCCTTGGGTTGGGGGGCGGCAGTGTCAGGTGTGGCGTGACCTCCATGGAGGCGCCCCCTAGGGAAACCTGGTGTTTCAAGTGCTTGTAGCTATTACAAGTGGGGGTCTGGCGGTTGTCGAGTCAATGAGGCGAAATTTCTTGGTTGATGCAAGATCCAGCGACATGTAGCTCTTCTCTGCCGACGTTCGTGGCTATTCCAAGACGGGTCGGTGCCCTCGAGCCTGGGTGAAAGGGGAAAGGCTTCTCCTTCCCGGTGGCTGGAGTGTGGCATGGGTCGTGGATGCTTGATCTTTTCTCCATGGCTGGTGGATTTGTGCCTCGGTGCTTAGCTTTGCCTCTGCCTTGGCGGCTCCTTCCTCCGATGATTCTCCTGGCTGCTTACCCTTTGTTCTCAGTTACCTAGGGAGGCAGCGATGTAGCTGGTGTGTGTGTGCTTCTGATGTGATGTTGTTCGTGCTCTATGGCTAGGCGAGGGGAGGGGATCCTCTTAGGTGTAAGAGAAGGCATTTGCTTGGGTATCTTCTGCCCTAAGTTCTAGACTTATGCACGATTCCTTCAGATTTTCTGCTGATCCTTGATTTTCATCCCCGTGGACATCTTATGTGTCTGATGTGCAGTGGGCTTTGACACTATTAGTTGTACTCTCCTTTTTTTTCTTCTGTTTACTAGTAGTGTGAATAGCGTTGTAAGCTGGTCAATCATCTCCCTTCTAACTTTGGGCATGTTTTGTGGTGACCATGTAATTTCTAGCCGGTTGATAGCTTCGTTAATTCAAAGTCGAGCTCATTACGACCATTTCATCTAAAAAACATTAAACTTGGTAATCGGAACAAAATTATGTGCTCTCAATGGCTGACTCCAACCCTACCACTAGTCCACCACCATCACGCTTCTCATATCAACTTGGTACAGTGAATTTCCTACATGACTCACAAAGTGTCTACTGATGACCGGGTCAAAGATGCAAAGCTTGAAGATTGAGGAAATCACCATGAGTGCCTCGCCTACTGACGATCGGGTCAATGTTGTGAAGCTTGAAAATTACTGCACAAAGACACTTCACTCAAAAGTAACACAAAATGGGCAGAAATATGGAAATACGTCCTGAAAGGGAGGCTTACACCATGCGACTTCCTCAAACTTTTGGAACTGCGATCGAATGCCACAAAGATCTGCATGTGTCTGACGTCCGGTTTCCCGCAACAACTCAGACTCGGTGAACAACCCGCCTGCATGGTCCTCAGAAGCCTGAGCTCCTTCTTCGAGATCCACAACATGTCGCTGAAGGGGATCCTCCACCAGATGATGTCCTCCCAAGTTCAATTCTTTCTAAGTTTTGCTTTATGGTTGTGGGAGCCAAAACCCGTAGATCCGTTTGTAGGGTATCCCGGCTTGACGGTTAGGCCGGATGGTAGCAGGAGGCAAGGATTTACACAGGTTTGGGCTTTCGCGATCGATATAACACCCTTCTCCTGCTTGCGCATGTTGTGGTAGGTGTGTGTGCAAAGTACAAGTGAATACCAAGGGATTGTCTATATGGTATTAGTGAGCCCGACCTCCGTCTTATATAACATGCCAGGAGTCCTACGGTTACATATCCTAGTCGACTACATCGATCTAGGTGGAGTCCTTCGCGGTTCCAGTATCTTCGGCTTGTACATAAAGTCTTTCGGAGTCTTCGAATAACACATCATGGGCCGCCGAACGGGGGCCCAGGACGGAACAAACATAGGGTCCTCAAGTTGAGTCAAATCCATATTCGTATCCATGAAGACATTCTCTGCATGTCCATGAAAAACCCCATGGGCGAAACATTCTTTCCATTTCCAAACCCGATGGACATCGATACCCGGCGGATATCCATTGGGCACTCTCAACGCGTATACACAATGCATAGAACAACATTCAGATAAGCTCTTAAATTGATATATCACACGTGCTCAACATCAAATAATCTCTCATATTCTCGATTTTCTTTAGTCAACATCTTCCATGTATCACCTCATGGCAGGCTAGGATTCACTTATGGTAAATATCGACTTTGCTCAGCCTACTCCACTACCAACCTAATCTCACTTAGTATCTTTTTTCCTTTGGGGACTTGGCTCGCAAAGTTGCAGCACTCGAGTAGGAGTGGCCGGTCGTCCACGATCAGTCCAGGTGTGCTCGTTCAAACCCGGCCAGGGCAGACTGACTGCCGTCGGAAGACGGATGGATTAAGGGAAACGTTAAAGCTGCATCTTTGAAGAAAGGGAATAAAGGAGGAGGTGGTACGGTCCTTAGGGATCACAAAGGTGAATTTGTTGCAGGTTCGTGTATGTTTTTCCCTCTGAGTTTGACCCGGAGCTTACGGAGATCAAGGCTTGCCGTTGTGTAGTTAGGGTGAACATCAACAAACTTGTTCTCGAGACCGACTCACAGGTGGTGGTGGCCAAGCTTAACACGGATGAAAGAGATAAATCAGTATATGGACCAATGATAGGGGAGTTCAAGGTTTTGCTCAAGAAGATTCGATGGCCGCGACGTCGGCTAACAAAGTTGCTCATATCCTTGCGGAGGAAGGTTGTATTCATGAAGGATGCAAGACGTGGCTTCATGTCCCCCCGGGGTGTATTTTTGACTCTTTGAACTCAGATGTAGACGAGAACGTTTAATAAAGAAAAGGGGCAGCACAACCAACTCAAAAAATAATAATCTTTCTTCCTTTGGGGAACAAGGTACACTTGCCCAAATTATCAGATTCTAATGAATCTGAATCATTCACATCGCTGTTGATTGAAATTAAGTGATTTTGCAAAACATAATTACTAATTAACATGCATGTGTCTACAGATCATGTGATGTGTCCAAAAGTGAATTGCTACTAATTCGTTTAAATAATAAGAAAAGGTCAATGTTTGGCCTCTGATGCATTTGCCTTGAATATATACTATTTTTGAACGGGCCATTAACCCCTTTCCATTAACTGAATAACGAAAATACAGAGTTTTATCCAAAGTTTAAGGAGGCGGGAAAGGGGAGAGCGAATCCAAAGCATCGCCGGGAAACCTACTACAGGAACTCATCTAGAAGACACCTGCTACGGGGCGAAAACCCGACGACACCTTGTTAATGAAAGGATCAAACACCGAGCCAGGCTCAACATGCGAGCAATAAGTTTCCGAAAGGGGCGCTCACGCAGGAGCAGAAACTAGGTAGCTGGGCGCCCCATCGGAAAGAAAAATGTAGCACCAAGAATACAATCGACATAGATTGCTCGGGCAGGAACCAGTCCCAGCACCGATCCCACGGTGCGCCACACGACTCTAGCATCAGGGCATAAGGCCCCTCCCAATGCTCCATCTTGTACATATACTAAGATTGCCATGTAGGAAAAAAAATCTGACGTGACAAGGTAATTAAGAGGAGAAAGATGAGTGAGGCGAGCGAACCTAGGCAAAACACTAATGGAAGAAGCCCATCAATGCATGATGAAAAACTTTAGGTGCAAAATCATTAAATGATGGATGATAGCTACAACAAGTTAAGCACATATGCATTGGAGTCTTTAGTTGCCAAAGGTTTTAATGTGCTTAGCACCTCATGTAAACACCGATGCATTGGAAGAGAGGCCTAAGAAAAATAATTGCTGAGAGGTCCCCCTCGAACTACAAAACGAACACTTCTTATTGCCAGCCCAATCATTACTACATCTACTCATGACATCTCCAATCAAGATAGCGTCTTGAAAAGGTTGCCAAAGAAAGATCTTATAATCTTCAAATGAATCTTTGCCTTCCAAATCCATCTAAAGTCACACCCCGACATGTTTCTCTCCATATGCTCATACATAGACTTAGTAGTAAATCTATATTCAGGACGAGGAGCCCAACCGATCTGCTCTGATCCTGGGGTAATTGACATGTATCCGAGCAGGTCCCTATTTCGGCCAGTTAAGGTCAGCTTGTACGTAGCTATATTGGATTGGATTGTATCGTCACCATCGATGTGTCCTCGTCCCAAACGCGGCCGGCCGACTGATGATAGAAATAAACACGGTTCGTCCCTAACTGACAACATAGACGGTACCTAAACCAACCCCCTCATTGCCGATTTTCATCTCCCTAAACCCCTCCTCTCCTTATCGATCTTCCTCTCCCTCTTGTTCTCAAAGAAACCTAACCTATCAAGATTCTACTACATATGGCGGACATAGAGAACGTCGCCATAGCGGAGCCTGCAGGCCTCGAGCGACTTTCCATGTCATCGGCGTTGATAGAAAAGGTGACAGATTACTTGCTCAGGTACGAGACTCGCGGTGACGATGCTGCGATGGTGCCGGAGCCGCAGGAGCATACCAGGTTGATCCTCATCTTCTTCGTCACCGCCACCGCCGTCTTCGCGTTTTTCGCTATCTTCTACGTGGCCATTAAATACGAGAAGAACCCCTCCTATATGAAGGATGTTGCGCTTTTTCTAATTGAGTTCCTTGCACTCTGCCTTGCAAGCCTTTCTGCTTTGCTCATCACAGAGTGCTGCGGTGGGTATCAACATGAGGAACGTAGAGTCGCAGATTTCTTGCTCCAGGTATAGAGCTTCCGTATTAGATATAGAATAGATGATCATCCATGCATGCATGATGTAATCACCAGTTGACACTACATTTGTTAACATACCTAGGTACATATAATATATTGGCATGCAATGGGCAATGGAAGTTGGTTCACATGCATGCATATTTGTTAATTTTACTTTTATCTTTACCTATGGATCGGTCTACACCGAACAGAGTATGTACGCGACTAGAAACGATGGTCAAAAGACGATTTTTAACCAAATTGGATGAAAGCATAATCTCCAGGTCGGTCCACCTCCACTGTCAACATAGGCATAGAGTTGGTCTCATATAACTTTACTGTTGCCAATATGATGTTCTTTTACTCATTTAGTCGGACCTGTTACTTTTAGCTATGTGCATTCTAGCTCTACGGAGTCCGGGTGTTGCTCACATATTTTGTGTCCGCTTGATACTACATTTTACGTTAATAAAAGCGTCTTTTATCAAAAAGAAAATAAACAAAAGTACGTACACAAACTACAAGCAGCCCGGCCTTGGGTAAGTGCAGGAGGACAAGGGTTTTTGCTTTAAGTTTTAGAAAAAAAATTCAGCACTAACCAAAATCATCAAAATTCAATAAATTTCAGTGATTTCGATTCGTGTTTCAGCCAAAAGGCCGGAATATTCACTTCAATTCAATTTAATATTTGATTAAAAATATTTTTTTAAGTATTTGAATTCCGGTGTACTACTATAATTGATAGAAAAATGTGAAAGGTAAATGATTTCAACAAGCGATCTAATAACTCTCAGTTCAAAACATGCTATGTTGCATAGCTTGTTAATAGCCCAGCACATAGCGGCTAACCACACAATTTGTATATTTTGACTAGCAGGGATAAAATTAGGAAACCTTCAAAAATATTGTGTAGCAGCACAGGATCGACACTATGCAGATCGAGCATCCTCTTCTAGCCTCCGCATAATATGGACCCTAAGGTGCCTACCTTTGCACAAAGTATGCATTGGAAAACATGCACGCCGCATGGCTGGAACTTGGTATCACAACATAGAAGCATAGTCAGCAACAAAAACATATACGTATACAACAACTCTGAAGAGTCAAATAACCAATGAATACATCAAGGGTCTTTCGACCAAGATACAACTCATACAACAGAAGTGAGTAAACCTTAGACAGATAAGAATACAAATTGCCTTGAGAAGGCTTATTAAACGGAACAAAAGGCGTCCATATCCCTGCCCAGACAGTTGTGTGTGGGTTATCCAGCTAGCGTTGTCCATCAACAAATCTCTTTCCTGTACTGTTGTCGGCTCGATGGCGACCATCCAGGCAAAAAAGAGTAAATTAAGCAAGGTGACTACTCATTTGTACTTGCAAGACTAAAGGAGACATACACTATTTATGTATCGGGTATCAAAAGGGGCAAGGGGTATAGCGGCACCAAGCACTAGCACCTTTAGAGACACTCTACAGCTTGCATCTATTAGATATAAGGAAGGAGTGAATATAAGAACCCTCTATGCTAATCGTGGTGCAACGCAACCCCACAAGTCCCGTCCATATTGAGCGTCTATCCTATTGCCAAACGTCACATAGCCTTGCATTCCCCTTCGCACCACCTTTGAAGACGGATCATCAGGGCATTGACTTGGCATGTTTTATTAATTAGTTGTAGTTGCGCAAGCTATATTACTAACAATATTAAGGACGGGCAAGTTTTAGAGATTACATGTTGAATTTGTGCTATGTTCAAGTCAACAAGATCCAAGTGGTCCATAACCGCGAATACGACAATTCGAATAGATTTGTCACTACAGGGGTGAACCTGCACGCGCACGCTCATCAAACCCTGTTGTTGGCCAATTATGGACATGAACCTAAAGATTTGAAAACGACATGATGATCCCCTAACTACATCCAAGTCTAGAAAGCACCTAGTGAGTCCACACCCGAATCAAGAGTTAGGCCGGTTCTTCGGTCAGGACACAACCATTAGTGGTAAGTGGCCAGGATTGATTGTTCCTCGATCTAAGGTCAGTCGCATGTCGGTCCACGGTTTATGAACTACCAGAGGGTTGTTGCCTCTAACTGAGGTCAACCACCTAGCGGATCCAAGAAGAAGCAAATATAGTACCACCAATATGATTCCTAGAAAAGGTATGCGCGTAGCTTCGAGTACAGATAGAAGTGGATCCCAAAAACCACCACCACCGGTCCACCTCGTTCACGATGGCTTTAGGGCCATGGAGACACGGTGGACCCCAGCCCTTGCTGGCGGGAGAGATCCTGCTCCGTTTTTAGTTAGAGTTTTCTGTTCGATTAGGGTTTGTCTCTTTCTAATGGAGACAAGAAGGCAACAACTCCATAGAAATAGAATAAGGTCCTCCCCACCTAGCCTCGTTCCAGCTGTGTATCTAGCACCGTTGGTGGGCGTCTGGAGTCAACTCTCCGGCGGATCTCACGGGATTCAATCGGTACTATTGTTCGGTGGATCCGTTTGGATCCTTCCAATCAAAACTTCTCTTAATCAATGACGGTTACTGTTCTTGTGCTGGTCACGTGGGGCCTTAGAAATACGACTCCCGACGGTCTACTACAATGAGGGTTGCCCAACTCCAGTGAGAGAGGAGCGATGACAACGGTGCGCCTTTGGCTCGCTTCGGTGCTTGTAGTCATCGCTAGGTGGTCTCCAGACTTGGATATAATTTTTGTTACTTCTACTAGCTAAAGGCCTCGCAAGTTGCAACGGGAGAGAAAAATCCAATGGCCATGAGCACATTTCGCTGCATCACTGAGATACACTATCATGCTCTTTCTCATTGAGGCATTCCCTTTTTTGAAAATAACTGTATATATCCCGCTAAAAAGAATACTAACGCAAACCAAGCCAACACCATTTGCGAACCTTCGTCGTCGTTGAGACTAACAACAACAAAAATGTTGAAAGCCACCAAATCCTGAACTGGGGGCACACCATTGCCTGTATCGACTTTCTGAGTGGAATATGAACCGCTTCTCGAACGAAGAGGCGTTGCGGTTGTGGCACGTCAACTGGGGATCATCCCCATGCATCTCCTCGACTCTAGCTCCAGCACCTCCATCCGACAAAGTCGAAGGAAAATCGCCACATTTGCTGCCACAAGATACCAACCAAGTACTGGGCCACCAAATCTCGCCAGCCACCGTGGCCTCATAAGAGAGTTATCCATGTAATGTATTTACAGACAATGTGCATGTATGGAATTTTACGTACACTTCAATCATAAAAGCATGGGACAACTTCTTCGTGCATTGGATTTGTGTTGGTGTCAGACATAGACTAACAAAAGAAAAGGAGACGTGTTCATTACCATCATAAATAATTGGATGATTTAAATATCTAAAATAACTTTTGAGTTAATAACCATATGTAAAGAGCCAATACCATCATTAGCTGATATATTATTGAGAACCTAAAATCTTGAGGATCCTACATTTATGAACAGAAACTAAGAAAATAGATGAATAAGAAATTGGTGTTTAATTCGTATAAGTTACCAAATGCCCATTCGTCATTACAAAATTCCTCTGACCTTATTTTCACATCAACATATAAAGCTTAAAGATTATTGAATGTTCATCAATTCTAAAAATTCATATTTTCAAAAAATGTTTAGAAATGCCAGATTTTTGGTTTTGTTTTCTTTTTCATTTATCTTTTCTTATTTTATTTTTCTTTATTTCCTTTTCTTTCTTCCAATTTTCATTATTTTTATTTTTTGTAAATATCTTTATAATTTTATGAACATTTTTATTGAAATTCTGAACAATGTTTGAAAATAATGAACATTTTTTAAACTAGTAAACAAATTTAAATGTCGAACATCTTTCAAATTCATACACATTTTTAAATTCATGAAAATTTATAGTATTTGAAAACATTTTTTTACAAAACTTTTGGCATTTTTTAAACATTTTTCTTGAACCGGGAAACATTTTATTTATTTAACAAACATGTTTTTAAATGCGCGATCATTTTGTGAACCATCAAATATTTTATAATGAATGAAATATGTTTTATGATGTGAGTGAAATTGTTTTTGGAAATAGTTGAAATATGTTTTTTGAAATAAGTGAAATTAGTAAATCAAAGTGACCAAAATCAAGTTTTTTACCAAAACATGTGAAATATGCCTCTCAGTAATTGAAATTAGTTTTTTAATGAGTGAAATTATATTCTGAAATGAGTGAAGTGAGTTTTATGCAACAATTTAGGTCCATTTTTTTAATAAGTGAAACTGGTTATTTCATATATGTGAAATGGATTGTTTCATGTGTGAAACTGAATTTTTTTTCAAATATATGAAATATCATTTAAAGTGAAACAATTTTATGTTTTATGAAAGTCCTTTCAAAGATAACTGAAATATATAAAATAAATGTAGTTTAAATGTATCCAAGATTGATCTTGTCCTGAAGATCTTGTCACCACGATTCCAAATATATATAAAATCCAAAAATGGAAATTTTGTTTAACAGATATCAATCATTCAAAAATGAGGATGAAATTAAAGGGAAGTCTTTTGATGGGGGAGAGAGATTATTTTAGCATATGCATGCAGGCGTCTTCTCTCCATCCTTTCTCTCTCCTGACATAAAGCTGACAAGAGCATGGAGAAGTCCCACATGTATTCCTATTCGTCTCTCTTATACACAAACAATGGTCCAAATCACTAGATGAATGCTCTGCCGCCCTGTCAATATATCTGAGGTCCGTCGTCTTGGTGGCTAGATCATGCTATAGATTTCTCCATACGCATCTTTTTGCTAAGTCCCTGAACCATGTGATTCTCCATACGCATGCATATATGTATGCTCTGTTCTTTGTTGCTCACATGCTTTGTTTTAATCTATTTGTGCACTGGAAAACACATATTATATGGAACTAATGCATCTATTTGTGCCCGTGGTTCAAGATTGACGGGCTTTATTGTTGGCTTGTCGGAGTTACTGCTCTTGCTCTCGGTGCGGTGCTGGTGGCAGAGCTTGGGGTCAACATCACCACATGGTTGACCACCCTCAAAGAGATGACACCGAAGAAGTGGAAGGTCGCCCTGCTCCTCGCCGCCGGCGACATCACATCGCTGGGCCTGACCTACGCACCTGCGTAAGTATATGTTTGCTCTATTCCATCTTGAGCCCCTTGTGTCCATGTACAAAACACTCCACCATAGCCAAACCACTTCTCCGGCAACCACCAGTGAAGCTCAAGAATGTGCAGACTTTTATTATCTAGTACTACTAAAATCCTATGCAACATATATCTTTTGAACTGTAGTTTACACTGTGGCGATCCAGGAAAATTTGGGACTCTGGATTGAAATAAATAAATAAATAACTTTATACCAAAATTTTGTTTTTATTTATTTTATTTTTATCATACTAGGGTATTAAGGAGTATAATTTTGATTATTATTTTGTTGGTATAATTAATCACATAATTTCATTGGTATGGTTAAGTAATGTTCTTGGTTATCAATTGTAATGCATATCACTAATCATTTTGTTTCTAATAAATTAAATTAAGTGACGTAGCATTAGTTATCTTAAAATTACTTTTGTAGCGATTACACAAATTATATAGTGCATATATAAATATTTGTCTGTATGTGCATATATTCATGTATGGTTAATGCGTATATTAATGTTATAAGTGCCTAAAGAATAATGTCCAACAAATATCTTAATAGTTATTTCCAGTGTATTATTTGGCGTGCATATTTATAGAACCTTGTAGAATATAAATTGTACTGTTTGCAAATGTGTTGCAAGTTAGATTCGGTAACAAATTCATCATATATATGATATAGATATAGCACCAATCACCATATGCACGTGTCATGTCTTGGGTGGTTATCCATGTCGCATGCGCGGGCGTGGGGAGATAACCTATGCAAGAAACTGGCCAGTCGGCCGATCGGGATCATTTTCGTACTTGGTTTTGATGATGCAGAGGCAATCCCTGAAATTCCCCTGTGCAGTGGCAGCAGCGAAATTTCTTAGCTTGGCTCATGAAAAAAGATGGTCTGTAGTCGATTAAAATGACATACAATGCTCTAGTGACTCACAAGGAAGGAGAGGCGAATACTTGGACCTCAAGGAGTGAGGAATGGACGTGGACATTTCCATGGAAACTACAAGTTGTGCTGAAAGTTCGGGTCTTCTGGCGGGGGTGGGGGGGGGGGTTGATTTTATGGGATATTACCAAATGAATGCACCTTGAAGCGATTGCATATCATGTAATTTTGCCGATCAAATGTTTGTATGGCTATGGAGGAGGATCTTGAACATGTCTTGATACACTTCCACATGCCAAATGTTTTTGGGATGAGGCATCGTCTTCGTCTAAGAAGGCGTCATCCCGACACTTGGTCCAAAGACATACTTTGTGACCGGTGTTTCATGGATCAGGATTAAGCTAAAGTGCTTACCATTATGTGGGCTACCTGGCATTTCTGTAGCTGATGGACACACGATCATGAAGGTTCTGATTTGACAAACTCAATGTGACTAACTAGAGAAAGCCTACTCTCAAGTGACTCAAAAAGAGTAATCAACTCGAAACAATTTTTTAAAATACCCAAACAATTTATAAACTTACATGGATATTTGTATAAGTCTACGAATAGTTACTAAAATTATACAAAAAAAATAGAAAAATAAATGAACACTTTTAAAAAATGTGTCATCACTTTTTAAAATACATGAACTTCTAGATAAAAATCATGAACACTTAAAAAAGAATATTGGCGCTATAGGAAAAGCTTCTATGTGACGATAGCCGGATCCTATATGGCGTGTAGGGCGCCCCTAGCACCGTAGCGCAAAACCCTGCGCGCCTTCTGGGCCTGCCCATATTGGGCGCCAGGTCCCCCAGTTTTTTCTTCTTTCTTTAACATTTCTTTTTCTTTTTTATTTTCTTTCTATTTTTCCTTCTGCACTTTTATTCTTTCTTTTTCCAATTTGCCAAAATCTATTAAATTAGAGAACATTTTCTAAATTGGGAATATTTTTTATAACCATGAACGCTTTTTAAATTCATGAACATTTTTCTGAAATCGTGAATATATTTTTACAAATACTTTAGCACTTTCAGAAATTATGGACACTATTTGAAATCGTGAATTTTTTTGAAATAGTGATCATTTTTTAAATTCGTGAACATTCTGTTCAACCGTGAACACTTTTTGAATTCACAAAAGTTTTTTTTAAATCTTGAACTTTTTCTGAAACCATGATTTGTTTTACAAATTATATGATTTAAAAAAATCGTGAACCTTTTTGAATTTGTGAATATGGTTTTAAGTCGTTAACGTTTTCTAAAACTGTGGACATTTTTTGAAATCACAAGTGTTTTTTAAATATTCAAACATTTTTATAATTTCTTTATTTTTTGTTCGAAATGAACATTCTTAATGTCGAAAATTTTCCTAATCACAAATTATTTAAATAGATATAGATCAAAAATAAAACGAAAAATAAAAAAGTAAAAGGAATTAAACAAAATAGTCTGCTCGGATATGGACTGGTCCAAACGGGCGCCCTACCGCTCCTCGTAGAGCCCCACGCGCTGCATCAAGCGCTCAGGGGAACTTTCTTCTGCGGGCCAACTCATATTGGCACTTCATGTATGCTCCGTCATATAATTTTTTTGCTTATTTTCTCTTCTTTATTTTTTCCCTAAAAGTTGGCTGCAATATTTTTAAAGATTCTAAAAACATCAGTTGAGAATTTTTAAAAAGATGCTCTCACAATTTTGAAAATTATTATGGTTTTGTTAAAATGTGCATGAGCTTGAAAATTAAGTCTTAATTATATTTTATTAAAAATATTTACTAATTTGAAGAATTATTAATAATTTTTGAAAAATATTTACATATTCCAAATCTTGTTGAATATAAAAGGCATTGACGAATTTACGGATGCGTTCTTAATGGGCCGCACGGAGTTGGTCACTATTGGGAAAATGTCTATCTGACGATTGCTGCGTAGTCGAGGAAATGCACGAAATGTTCTTCCGCTAGCGGGCCCACATTAGCGCTTCATGCTGGCTCCGTTCAAATGCGGTTTTCATTCAGAACCTTTTTTTGCATAGTGTTTTTTCTGGTTTTCCCAAAAGACCAACTGCTAGAATTCTTTTATAGACTTATAAGAAATATCAATTCTGAATTCAAAAACTTGTTCACACAATTTTAGTAGAATTCGTGATTTTCAAAATGTTCAGAAATTTTAAATTAGATTCCCAAATTCTGTTAAATATGTTTTATAATTTAAAAAATAATCAAAAATTTGTAAATGATCACGGATTTCAAAATATTGTCGAATATTAATATGCATCCACGAATTTGTAAAAGTGTTCTTAATGGGCCACACGGACTGGGTCGCTATTGGCAAAGCTCCTATGTGACGATCGTTGCTTCTTGTCGAGCAAATGCGCACAAATTTGTTGCAGGCTGCTTCAAATTGCGTTTTTTCATAACATTTTTTGCTTACTATTTTTGTTTCGGTCATGTGCATTTTGTTTCACAACATGTTTTCTTGAAATGTTACGTACATTTTTTAGTGGTCCGATTGTTTTAATTACTCGATTTATTTACATTGTATAATTTTTTGATGTCACAAAACACATTTTCTGGAACCTGTAGACATTTTTTAAATGCAATCAAGTTTTGTTGTGATGCCATGTTGTATTTACACATATCGAGCATATCGTGTGTACTATTGAAATGCTTGGTATGTGTGGGATCCGACAACCTAGTTGTCTATCCTTGGTAGCCTCTCTTATGGGAAATGTAGTCTAGTGCTTCTACTGAGCCATGGTAGTCTGCTACAGCCCGGTTTACCGGAGTCCTATTAGCCCAGTTGCTACTGCTCCAGAACACTTAGACTGGTCGGCATGTGTCCTTCTTCGATCCTGTGTCTGTCCCTTCGGGGAAATGTCATGCGGTGTCTTTCAGAGTCCTGTTAGCCTGCTACAACCCGGATTCCCGGAGTCCTGCTAGCCCAGTTCCTACAGCCCAAATTCACTCGCTGATGACCGACACGTTCGTTGCTGGGTCATGTATGCCTGTCCCTATAAGTTAGTGCCACTTTGGGTTCACGACTAGTCATGTCATCCCGGGTTCTTTGTCATCTAGATGCTAGCGACAATATCATATACGTGAGCCAAAAGGCGCAAACGGTCCAATCCCAGGTAAGGTGGCACCCGTGGGGATACATGCGTGAGGCCACAAAGTGATATAATGTGTTACATGCTAGATCAATGTGGCTTGGGATCGGGGTCCTGACATGCTTGCATTTCTTTTGACATTGATGGTTGGTCAGAAGAAACCGACGATGTCCCAAATACACATTCTTTCTGCATTTGTCCAAATATATTCTTTCAGTGTCATCTAAACGTTGCGTGCATGCATGGTATCCCTTGTTTGTCTGTTCTGAAAAGTTACTGAGAGCAGGCCAATCATTGATGATTACAAACAGCAACGCATGTAGGTCAAATTCCTTCTGGTAGTGCACATCACACACACGTACACCTTTTCCATTCCACAGCTGTAAAAGTTCTTCAACTAATGGCCTTAGGTACACATAAATGTTGTTGCCGGGATGCTTAAGGCCTTGGATGAGCACTGGCATCATAATGAACTTCCGTTTCATGCACAACATAAGGAGGAAGGTTATAGATACATAGAGTCATGGGCCAGGTGATATGATTGCTACTCTACTCCCCAAAAGAATTAATGTCATTCGCGCTTAAACCAAACCATATGTTCCTTGCGTCACCTGCAAAGTCCCCCCACGTTCTCTCGATTTTCTCCACTGCGACCCGTCAGCGGGTGCTCTCAACTTTCTGTCTTCCTTACGGTCCTCTTTGTGCCATCACATCAACTTGGCATGCTCTTTGTTTCTGAACAGATGTTTCAACCGTGGTATTATAGGAGCATATCACATCCCCTTGGCAGGAACCCTCTTCTTGGGACGCTCGTTCTCAACATCACCAGGGTCATCTCGTCTGATCTTATACCGTAATGCACCGCATACCGGGCATGCGTTCAAATCCTCGTACGCACCGCAGTAAAGGATGCAGTCATTAGGGCATGCATGTATCTTCTGCACCTCCAATCCTAGGGCATAGAACCTTCTTTGCTCCGTACGTACTGTCGGGCAATTTGTTATCCTTTGGAAGCTTCTTTTTTAATATTTTCAGTAGCTTCTCAAATCCGTTATCAGGTACACCATTGTCTGCCTTCCATTGCACAAATTCCAGTGTGGTACCGAGCTTTGTGTTGCCATCTTTGCAATTTGGGTACAACCCTTTTTTGTGATCCTCTAACATGCAATCGAACTTGAACTTCTCCCTTTCAGTTTGGCATTGTCTCTTTGCATCAATAATGACTCGGCGAAGATCATCATCGGGCACATCGTCTGGTTGTTCTTAATCTTCAGCTTCCCTCGTTGCAGCATCACTGTATTCAGGGGGTGGATAGTTGTCATCATCCTCTTCTTATTCGTTGTCTTCCATCATGACCCTTCTTTCTCCGTGTTTGGTCCAAACATTATAGTGTGGCATGAAACCCTTCTTAAGCAGCTGGATGTGAAGGGTTTTCGAGTTAGAGTAAGGCTTCGTATTCCCACAGATAGGGCATGGACAACATATAAAACCATTCTGCTTGTTTGCTTCAGCCACTTCGAGAAAATTATGCACGCCCTTAATATACTCAGAGGTGCGTCTGTCACTGTACATCCATTGCCGGTTCATCTGCGTGCATTATATATAAGTGTGTCAAAACCATTACAGAACATCATGAATAGAGAAGTGACCAAATTAATAGAAGTTCATCATCACATTAAAACCAAAATACATTAGTGATCAAATGTTATTACTGAAAAAATAAATACATAAAGTTCATACATAGTTCTCATTGAACAACATATAGCTCTTTAAAGCATCTAATTAAACCATACATTGAAACTATGTAAAACATTTCAATGCAACAACAAATGCGATCATAATTGCAACTAATTAAGGTAACAATTGATCCAACGGCATAATTGATACCAAGTCTCAGTATGAATGACATATTTTCCAATCTATCTAATCTTCAAGCGCATTGCATCCATCTTGATCTTGTGATAACCGACGACATCCGCAACATAAAACTCCAATTCCATCTTCTCCTCCTCAATTCTTTTCAATTTTTTCTTCAAGAATTTTTTTCCTTTTTCAACTAAATTTAACCTCTCGACAAGAGGGTCGGTTGAAATTTCCGGTTCACATACCTCCAAGATAAAAACATCTATGCCATGTTGGTCGGCATAATTTTCATAGACACTAAATGAAACAAATAGTTATAAAAGATAATATACCACATCCAAATCATAGACAGGACGAGGGCCGACGGGGGCGGATACTAAAACCATCGCACTATATAATAACAGACAATAATAAAAGTAAGAATATACAAGTACTCCCTCTGTAAACTAACATAAGAGTGTTTAGATAACTAAAATAGTGATCTAAACACTCTTATATTAGTTTACGGAGGTAGTATCTATCTAAATCATACAATTAAGAAAATTTTCTTTTAGAAAGAAGATAAGAACAAGAGGCTTACCACGGTGGTGCCGGCGACGAGATCAGCACGGGCGATCGACGACGGTGAGGACGGGGACGGGACAGGACGGAACGGCAAATCTAAATAAATCTTGAGGAAAATGGAGCTTGGACAAGGAGCTTGGAGAGGAAAAAGTTTAAGTGTGGCTCGGGCATTTTATCGAACACCTCATGTGCGTAGGAGGTGAGCTAGAGCAATACACACCTCTCCCACGGGTGGCTAAAAAACGAAGCAGTGGCTCTGTTCGCGGGCAGGGGCGGGGGTATATATAGGCTTCTCTTTAGTCCTAAATTATGGCTAAAACCGGGACTAAAGGACAACATTTGGTCCCGGTTCTAACCGGCATTAAGGTTAACGATGATATATGCCACTATTTTCAGACCCATAAAGGCTTGAGACAAGGGGATTCAATGTCTCCTCTCTTATTTAATATAGTGGCAGATATGTTGACCGTCCTTATTGGTAGGGCCAAGGAGAATGGCCAAGTAAATGGCTTAGTTCCTCATCTGGTAGATGGAGGAGTATCCATTTTACAATACGCAGACGACACTATTCTTTTCATGGAGCATGACGTTGCAAAAGCTCGGAATATGAAATTGGTCTTATATATGTCTCTTTGAGCAATTGTCGGGGCTAAAAATTAACTTCAACAAAAGCGAGCTCTTTTGCTTTGGTCGTGCCAAAGAGGAGTAAGACACTTATAGACAATTGTTCGGTTGTGAGTTGGGTTCTTTACCATTTAGCTATTTGGGCATACTAATTCACCATCAGAAGCTTTCTATCAAGGAGTGGAAGTGCATCGAAGATCGAATTGAGAAAAAGCTTAGTTATTGGAAGGGTAAGTTAATGTCGTACGATGGACAACTAGTACTCATTAACTCGGTACTGATGAGTATGCCGATGTTTTTGCTATCCTTCTTTGAGGTACCCAAAGGGGTATGGAGGAGACTAGACTTCTTTCGATCTCGATTGTTCTGGCAGTCAGATGAGGCCAAGAAGAAATATCTCTTAGCTCGTTGGGATATATTATGCCGACCCAAGGATCAGGGAGGTCTCGGTATTGAGAACCTAGAGATCAAGAATAAATGCCTTGGCAAATGGCTATTTAGGCTTTCGGTAGAGAACGATGGTATGTGGACACAAATTTTACGCAAGAAATATCTACAATCGAAAACGCTAGCACAAGTGATCGCGAGGCCGATAGATTCACCTTTCTGGAAGGGGCTTATGAGAATTAAAGACTTATTCTTTCATAGAACCCAATTTTTTGTTGGTAATGGGATGGCCACACGAGTTTGGGAGGACACATGGCTAGGGGAGGCGTCATTAGCCATTCAATATCCAAGGCTTTATAATATTGTCCAACGTAAGGAGAGTTATGTTGGCACGATATTACAATCGACCCCTTTGAATATTTAGTTTAGGCGTTCTCTAGTTGGGGAGCGGTGGAATTCATGGATACATTTGGTACGGAGATTGATGGATGTTCAATTATCCGAACAACCTGATTCATTACATTGGAGTTTGACTACAAATGGATTGTTCACGGTCAAATCCTTTTATTTGGATCTAATTAACGCTGGCACAATCCTGAGATCTATTCATATATGGAAAGTTAAGGTCCCCTTGCGCATTAAAATATTTATGTGGTTTGTTCATAAGCAAGTGATCCTCACCAAAGATAATTTGTTAAAACGACATTGGGTAGGCGGCTCATGATGTTGTTTTTATGATAATAATGAGACAATACAACATCTTTTCATTGATTGCCCCCTAGCCAAATTATTGTGGAGAACAATTCATATAGCCTTCAACATTGTCCCTCTAGTTAGCATTGAATCGTTGTTTGGGACGTGGTTAGCTGGGGTGGAACGTAATACTTTGGCCCGTATTCGAATTGGAATATGTACACTACTGTGGGCTATACGGAGCTGCAGGAACGACATGATTTTTAACAAACAACAATTTTCAACCTTCTTGCAGGTCATCTTCAGAGCTACCGGATGGATCCGTAAGTGGTCCTTACTCACTCCTATGGACTTCAGGGAGCCGCTGATTACTGTGTGCAACCAATGGCAGATGGTAGCTTGGGCTATATTCAACCGGTTTGGATGGCGGTCGCTTAACAGGATAGGAATCTAGTTTTCTAGTCCTATATCTTCCACCAGTTGTAATTTTGAGTTCCTTTTTGCCATTCTACTCCTTATGCGAGCTATAATATTTTGAATATTGTTTGCTTTGAGAGTTTTAATAATATGGCTGCATGCATCGTTCAGATGCAGAGGCCGGGGGCATGCCTCCTTTTCCAAAAAAAATCAATATCTGGGGTTGTAGTGTTCGGCATGAAATTTAACATTAAAAAAATGTGAAGAAATATTGTAAACCATAAATGTATCAAACATTGGTCCCCGAAAATCTGAACTCTTTCGGACTAGAAGTTTTATTGGCAATTTTAGTTACCTCGTTCAACATTTTAGTTCAACCAGGTAAATTGTACATGTACCCAATACTAATCTGGGAAAGTTCGAGCTCGGTTGTACAGATTTGAGAGCTATTACAATTAGTTGATCGGCTGATGTGGCCGGTTATCTTTAAGATGCATGGATTTATAAGAGAAACCCTGCCAGTCTGAAAACAAATCAACGTATTAACCTCTAGGTTTTTTTAGTGGCATAAAAATTAAGCAGTCTCTCTCCAGTTTGAAAAATAAGCCGTTCTCTAAATCCTCTATTCTTAAGAAGTTGATCCCCACTACTAACAATTCTCTCTACATGCAAACTGTCCACATCAGCATAAATGCCACATCAGCGCTCAGTCCTAAACACCAACAATCGACATGCATAATGCAGCCATGCATCCATGTCATCATTTATTTTCTAAAATAATTTTCACAAATAATTAGTACCTCATTCGTTCGAATTTATCAACCCAGCAGATCATGAAGGGACAATGACAGTTTTTCCCCCTCGATCTCGCTCCATATCCTCCACCTATATGCGCGACGCTTGAGGGAAAGAAATCAGCGGGCTGGATAATTAGAGGGCGAGAACTCCATAGTGCCAGAAATAAGGAGCATGCAACCAATGCATACGCATGCACGTCCCATAGCAAATAGAAGTATCACGTTAATTGCTGCAGTAATCAGGGAGTTAAACCACCAAGCGTTTTTTAGGGAAAACAATCGGGCATTTTAGGGAATACGACCGCTCTCTCTCCTAGATTCTCAACCCCCTTCTCCGTAGAAAAAATAATTCCCCTCCACTTGATCTCCTTGGCCACGAAGATCCCATCTACGAGGACCTCAGCAATGGGCACTGGACTCGCGATCCCTGCCATGGAGCCGATTTCGACGAGTGGAGTGAGCAAACTACGACTCTTCGGATTACGGCCGCAGCCACGTCGTCACTATGTTGCATGCCGCAACTGCAATTGCACTTGTGCGGTGTTCATGAATTTCTGCTATCGCACGGCATGGAGAAGAACACGTGCGGCCACCGGCCTTGGCTTGGCTCCATCCGGCAATCTCACTATTCCCTCCGTTTCAGTTTACAAGTCCTGCGCATATACCTAGGTTGTCAATTTTATCACCCTAATATAAACTACATAACATAAAAATTGTTACGCTTGAAAATAGAACATCCGAAGTTTATATTGGTATATTTTTTGTAATATATGACCTGCATTAGGTTGGTCAAATTGACGACCTAGGGATATGCACACGCCCTGTAAACTGAGAAAGAGAGGTAATATGTCCTTTCCATCGGCAGGTTCTAACTCCATCCTTTTTTACTTTACTTCTTGGCGTTCCCTTACATTTGCTTATGACCTCTACAACCATTCTCTGTTATCCGGTGCACTGGTACTGGTAGGCGAGCAGGTCGTCCTCCCGTACACAAGATTCAGTAGTCATCCGTTCCGTAGGAAGGCGTCCGTGAGTCCGTGACACACCAAAATTCTTTCCTGGTTTGATGTACATATGGTTGGACAATTCGTGCTGCTGCAGTTCAATTAGTTTGATTTTGGAAATCGATTTTTTTACCTTTCTTATTAGTACTATTTATTTCTATTTAAGCAACAACATCAAGATATAGGGGCTGCATTAATCTGCTAAAATTAACTCACCCCTCTCATGTTGTTTGTAGGGATCTTTCGTTTTGTCATGTCGATAAGGTATTTGATGTAAATCCAAACACACAGCAAGTGAAGTGAACCTAATCTTTGCGATGTAGTCAAGGATAATCCCGTCTCATGTTGTTTCTACATATGTTATTTTTGTGTCATTTATATTTTAATCTTTGATTTAAAGACTATTGTTTAGTATATGTAAAAGCTAAAACTTATATTGGTAGCACGATTTCTGTAACCATACATATTACTATCATAAAATGTCGGAGATGTCCCTCTTTCTCATTGTCAAATTGTTTTATACAAAGGGAGTTAGTAGAATATGTAGTTTTCAAAGCAGAGCATTGTGAATTATATGCTAAGTGAACCTCTTTCTGTCTTAATGATTGACTCCTAAGATTTTCTGTTCATCGGTCCTTTGGACGTAGGTATGCATAGAACAATATGGTAAGAAATAGATTCTAACCAAAGTGGTACTTGCAGACATCATTAAGTCAATCATACCATGTTCTAAATTATGGACTTTTACTCATTTGCGCCATGTTCAGTCAGTAACTAATTATTATAATAGTTTCTGAATTTCATATCCCTATTGTTAATTGGTCTACAACATTGAGATGTGAGGTAAAGGAGAATGCACACATGCCTGTGTCATGGGAAGAAATACATAATGTCACTCAGGATTGTACCAAAGTAGAAAAGCAAAAGACGGGATAGGCAACATCCAAGTAATCAGCTGGCGAGAAGCCTTATGTAAGTGTGTGTTCCCCACTTAAGATGTTCTCTCATAATTGTCTATAAATTTCTAGCTAAATTTCTTAGCTTGAATTTCCGCAGCAAGGCGCGGGGTATCATCTAGTTTGTTGAAATTTATAAATTAGTTATTCCATAACTACTTTATAAGCCCCAACGAATAAAAGAGACAGTTTATAAAAAAATATAGGGAGGAGGCGGCTTATTTTTTAAGCTGCCAAAAGAACTGGTCCTAAATGTTGAATTAAATCTAGCTGCAACGGATTACAGCAATATGTGATATTCTATGCCACAAACCCATAATATAGGTGTTTTTGCAAAACCTGCATCTACAGTTGATGGTTTGTGCAATCTTATCATCTAAAAGTGTTGAAAATTCACCACAGGATCAATCACATCAAATCACAACAAATACATGCGCACAAAAACTTTTGCCAAGGGCCCTTGTCGTGCCCTCTTTTCTTTTTGTTTATCTTTCTGATTTTCTTACACGGTACAGGTTGGCTATAACGCACACACGTATATATAGGACCAGCCCTAGCTAGCTGGCCGACTCAAACTAGACACGGCTAACCCAAACCGTCTCAAACTTAAACGCGCTTGCCCCGGGGTGTCACAACTTTGGCACCTCCATAACCATCAATGATCACCAGCGCCTTGTCGACAACAACCTGTCGCCCTCCTCCAGATCGTTCCAGCGAATGACAATTACTCGTCGCCTCGCTTTCGACAGCATCCTCACCGCCTTCTTGTCGTCACTCCGCCGAGCAAAGATCACCCGTACCTCCTCATACATCACTCCTCGATCGACTATTGCCTTCTCCTCCTCGTCGCTGCACCACCCAACGATTATATCGCTCACCCCTTCTCGCCGCTACACCAGTGACTGTATCACCCACCCCGAGGCGCTAGTCGGGTCGCCACCCCGGGGCAAGCGCGGCTTCACTCGAATCTTGCTCTAGATACCACCAATTGATGGAAATTCACCATAGGATCGATCACATCAAATCACAACGAACACATGCGTATAAAAACTTTTGCCAAGGGCCCTTGTCGTGCCCTCTTTTCTCTTTATTTATCTTTCTGATTTTCTCACACAGTACAACTTGGTTATAACGCACACACGTATATATAGGACCAGCCCTAGCTAGCTGGCCGACTCAAACTAGACACAGCTATCCCAAACCGTATCAAACTTAAACTAGCACACATGGAAGCTATCTCAAACTTACCATGCATGCGACACTAGGACTCACGTATGGTATATGCCAACTCAACTCACGCACGGCAACCTTATACCGAACTAACACAACGCTAATACATAATTTAGACTAGAACTTAATTAGGCAAGTTGGGTTATTTTCAACAAAAAGTGTAGTCGTGCAACACATGTGCTGATCAATCGCTAGTACCTGAACGCAATGAAGCTGCAAGAGACGGATGGAGGATGAGAGGACCACCGATAATAATCGAGGAGAAAGCGGGTCGAGATGCAGCCGTGCATGTCACTAGCTACGTGATTACGATCCTCACTAGAAAGAATAGTCCGCAACGTACCGTGAAAGACGTGTGTGTGTGGGGTCGAGAGATAATATGTGGCGACACGCGGTCAAGCTAGCATCCACGATAGTCGGAGCAAAGTGTAGCGTCTCCCTGATCAATCAGCTGGTGCTGTTAAGTGTCCACTCACACACCAGGTACGCTGTCCCATCAATAATTTCCGACTTTTGTACACTTTGATCGGGATAGCAGATTACGACAACACATGTCATGCGATGCAAACTTGTGGTGATGAGAAGATTCGCGAAGACGAGAGTGCACGGAGAGAGTGAAATGAAAGAGAAATTTAAACCAGAGACGAGGCTAGCTAGGCGAGCCTTGGTATCTCGTTATATTTCCCCAAAGCCAGCGACGCGTAGTACATTACGAAAACAAAGGTGTGTGGGTAGATCGTACGTGGAGATATTTTGTGGCGTTGTCAGGCTATCAAGCGTCCATGGCAACTGGTCCACACTGGAAATGCACGTATTTGTGATCGAATGCTGGAGAGTGTAGCGTCTTTGTGATGAGCTGTAGTCGCTGTCGGTTCAGATTTTTACTCGTCGGACTGCCGGTTCCATTGTCTGTTTTTTAAGGTATAAAATAATGTGTAGTTTTGCAATAAATACACAAGTCAATAAAAAAAGTGTGTAATCACACGACAGAGTTACTAGGAACTACTCCCTCCGTTCCTAAATATAAGTCTTTGTAGAGATTTTACTATGGACCACATACGGATGTATGTAGATGCAGTTTAGAGTGTATATTCATTCATTTTGCTTTGTATGTAGTTTATAGTAGAATCTCCACAAAGACTTACATTTAGGAACGGAGGGAGTACATGATAATATATGATTCATATACATGATAATCCGCGCTGCCGCAAGCTTGCAGTTTGACAATGAAATTCAACACATTCAAACTTCCACGCAGTTACCAAATACTATCAATTAACAAATACTAGTAAGTTACTGCTCTTATTATTTATCAACTTTTCTCAACAGGAAGGCAAAAACAACAAACTTCAGTTGTTTATTCACATACAGGCACAAGTTCACAATTCACATATGGATTATGGATGCTGGGTAGAAAATAGAAGAATGGGGAGACATGAGGCAGAGAAGAGAAGAGATCTTACCAGCGTCGGCCCTAAGGGAATCCTGGTTTGCAGCGGAGGGAGCAAGGTGCACGTCGGGCCTCTGGTATCCTGGTCATGGCGTCTTGCTGGTCGGCTGGTCCCACTAGTAGAAAAAGGGCCATTTGTCCCGGTTCATAAGGGCCTTCTTTTTCGGTTTTTGAACCGGGATTAAAAGGTCGTTACTAATGCCCTTGGCCTTTAGTCCCGGTTCTTACATGAACCAGGACAGATGGACCTCCACGTGGCCGCTGCGGCCAACCCAGGCAGGGGGGCCTCTGGTCCCGATTGGTGACACCAACCGGGACCAAGAGGCATCCACGCGTCAGCAGCTCGCTGGAGCTGAGGTTTTTGTTTTTCTGAAAGGGGCTGGTTTAGGGGTTTTGGGGGTTAATTTAGGTTGTTATTAGCTAGCTAATAGAGAGAAGTGTCCTCTCTTATATCTCCGTGTTTGGTTTACCAACGCTACTGCTATGCCTAAACATGGCTTAGATTAAAGTGAAGGCAACATGTGGTGCATGTCGAAAGTAATACTAATCCTAACTTTGATCAAGTTTTGGATTGTACTACTTTCGACATGCAGCACATGCATGTTGCCTTCACTTCAATCCAATCCATGTTCATTTCACCCGTTGATATATAATAACTCTTCATGCTCGCATCATGCATCATCATATATAATAACAAGTCCTACTAATCATCATCATACAACTTCTACTCGTTATTAATAACAAGTCATACGATCATCATCCTCATAGTCATCAAACCAACCCTACTTAATTTTCTTAGCACATGATTATTAGTATTAGGTAGGACCTAAATACCCTCTTTAAGGTAAAATAGCATAAAACAATATAGACCCTGACTCTCCATTATGGAGAATGGAGATCATCCTGTCTCCAATTCTTGCTCTTCGCTTCCTTTTGCTTCCAAGGACCTCCTTACGACTGTCCATACATTTATTCCATTTTTTGATTAGCATGTCTCCACTTCTTTGAGAAATCCGTTATGGACAGTTGAGATTCGTAGGATGACCTGGATATATGTTCAAAACACGAAGGCTGCCATTCTGATACATCCAATGAGGCACACAATCCTCTGGGATTCTCTGTTGAAAAAAAATAGTAATAACTTCATAGTTAGCAATGATGTACTAGTTTTAGAAGTATGCAAAAGATGCACGGATGTCATAATAGTAAAATTCTTACCAGGGTATCTCCATGGTAGTTACCGTAGTTCAACACGTGCACTAGTGGCACGTATTGACCATAATGTTGAGGAGTTTGATTGTAGATATTGTAATTCTCAATATCAGTACAAAACCCGACCAGATGATTTTTCTCATGATAAGTTAATTCGGAGCCATCGGTGTAGTGGGTTTTGTCTACCATGTTCCGCACATTATTTGAACAATCAAAATAAGCTGACAATGGAAATAAGTTGTCAACTATTTTGAAATAAACAATATAAATTAGCTAATAACTATGTTTGAGAAACTCACATAGCGGTAGAATTGGAGGCGTATCAACAAGGACCCAAATGTCCATATTGTCTTGCTCGATTTTAGGATCACCAAGATCCATGGTGACAAGCATACCCTCATCAAAACCATACATCTTGCAAAGTGCTTTCCTTTTTTGCAACCAAAATGGGTTACGCTCTCAGAATTGTACAGCTTTACTTCAAAATCCACACCATGATGGGTGATTAGGTGAATTTTCTTTGTTTCGAAACTTTCATGGTCTTCAAAACCAATCCTCTCCAAGACATAGCGTCTTGCATGGCATGGGTTAAGCTAGTCGAATTGTAAAAGATGAAAAGTACACGTTGAAATATTTGAAGTCGTGCTTAATTACGAAAAAATAACACTTGTCATCGTTCTGTACCGTTTCAACATCAAAGGTCTCCTCCAGCTTAATGTTGAAGCGTCGATCTTCGTCCAGGTGAGGCCTGTCGCACAGACCTCGGTCGTCGTGGCACCAGTCGCACTCCCCCGGGAGACTTTCGTCGTCCGAGTATGACATTTCCTATGTTCATAATTCAAATATTAAACATATACAATCAAATATATGTACTAAAAAACCTAAGTTAGATCATTATTATTCATCACGGGTTGACTATCGGTCTGTCGAATCTTTTCTTAAAAACTCTCAGCTCACGTGGTGTATACATTCGACCGTTGGTGATGGTCGCTCCTCCTTTCATCCCCGAGTGCATTACACCAAAATGTCTAGCACACGGGAATGAAGGAGAAGCGACCCCCACGACAACAGTCGGGATTCTTCGTCCTCTCATATATATATGGTGGAACTCTCCCTCACTGATTCCTCTCTGACATTTGCGACCGTCGGTGATGGTAGCTCCTCCTTTCGTTCCCGAGTGCATTACACCAAATTTTCTAGCACACGGGAGCGAAGGAGCAGCTACCCCCACGACAACAGTCGGGATTTGTCGTCCTCTCATATATGGTGGAGACTCAATAGACTTAAAGTCAACTCGAAATATCGTTTAATTATCTTTCTAAAACCGGTTGATGGCTGGTCTCACCTCGAGGTCGGAGGGGGTCGGTGATGGGGACGATGGCGGGGATGATGGAGGGGGGCTCCTAGATTTCTGTGAAAACAAAAACCCTATAAGCTATCAACTAATCATATGCATACGCCTTGCATAGTGCTCTCCAATTTGAGTATTCAAAGTAGGAGTAGTTTTCCAATTTGAGCATTCAATAAGCAAAATCAAATCACAAAATAAAGTAGTATTCAAATGAGGATGCATTCAATTATAAGCAAAACTACATCATCTCCATGCATCCGTACATCATTGAATATTATCACTAATACACCTCAAATACTTATAGTACAGCTAGAACCATAGCGCCCGACGGGTATGGGCGCGGGCGGTGGACACCCAAAGAGAAGGAACCATCACAGGATCATAGCTCCAGTGAGATCCCTGAAGAACCTGCCAGGTATTGTCGAACCTGCCCTCCAACGCAACCATATAGCGACGGGCGTGCTCGTCCTCCTCGCTAACACAGTGACGTACCACCTCCGCGGTGTCCGGAAGCCTCGGCACCGTCACCGGCCCACGCGACCACCACCAAACAAGGATCGGGTCAACGACGGGCTAGCTCCTCACCAACCTACGCCCCCCGAAAGGTAGCACCTCCCAAGACCAGCCCGGCGGAGCCCAGTCCCGGGCATGGCCCCTCTGATCAAGCCGGCCTCCTCCGCCGAGTCGACGACGAGGATGCGGGATTGGCATCGTCGACGTTGATGTGGGAATAATTTCTTTAACTAAAAAAAGAAACCAGTTCTATTAATTTTCTTGCTAAAAATAAACTACTTCTATAGTAAAATAAACTAGTTTTATTAAATCAACTAGTTCAACTACTAAGCACTTACTATAAATAGAATAAAGTAGTACTTACTAAAAATAAACTAGTTTAACTAGTTCTATTATTTTTCTAACTAATTCTATTAAACACTTTCTCCTCTTATTCTATGAACAAAATTACAACAAAAAAATCATAAAAATTCTATGAACAAAATAAAAATTATATGAAAAAATTTACAAGAGAAAAAAATCATAAAAATTCTATGAAAAAAATTGACATATTCTTTGCATATATATGAACAAACAAACATTTCATTATTCAACAATAGTATCACAAAAAATCTATGAACAGAAAAAATTCTAACTTTTGCAGATTCATTTATGAACAAATTACAACAACTCAACTAACTACACATCCAAACTACACATCTAAATTAACTACACATCTAAAATTAGGAAAATTCATATGAGCTCGTACTGCGCAAGGGGGCGGCGATCGATGAGGAGGCAGGGCACGGGGGCGACGGTGAGGGGCGCGGCAACGGGCGACGAGGAGGCAGGGGGGCGCGGGGCGGCGACGACGTCTGGGCGGCGCGTGACGGCATCGGGGCGGCGCAGGACGGCATCGGAGGCAGGGGCGACGACGGCGACGGCGAGGCGCAGAGGGGCAGCCTGGCGACGTCGTCGGGGCGGGGAAAGACGATCTGGATGAAAAATTTCACAAATGCTAGTTATATAGACGAAGCATTGGTCCCGATTCGTGACACCAAGGCCTCTTTTCAGCAGCCCAAAGGGCGGGAAGCGGCGGCCTTTGTTCCCAATTGGTGGCACCAACCGGTACTAAAGGGTGGGCATCGGTCCCGGTTGGTGCCACGAACCGGTACCAATGCACCCCTTTAGTACCGGTTGGTACCACCAACCGGGACCAAAGGCCTTGTGCTGCTGTGACCGCGTCAAAAGTTTAGTCCCACCTCGCAAGTTGAGAGGGGCGCGCAGTGCCTTATAAGCCCCACTACCGCACCCCTCTCGAGCTCCTCTCTATTGCAGGCTTACGGGCCTAATTGTCACTGCTATGCCTGATGGGCCTACTTGGACTTCTGCGGGCCTGAATCCTGGCCCATCGATGGGTTTCTAGTCGTATTCACGCCGTGGTGGCCCAGTAGGTGGCATATTTTTTATTTTTTGCCTGTTTTTTTGTTTTTTTTTTTGCTTTATTTATTTTGTTTTGTTTCTACTTACAACAAAAAACTTATTTATTTTAGTTGCATCAATTTTATATAATTTTAGTTTCAATAATACTAGAGGTTGCTTATAATGTTTTGAAGAGAAAATACTTTGATAATTTTAGTTTCATAAATTTTATTTATGTTATTAAAGTTTATTTTATTTTGTTTCTACTTGTATATTTTATTTAATTTTATATTATTTTGTTTCTAATTACTTATTTATTTTATTTGTTATTTTTCATTCACCATTTTTCATGCATTTACTGATTACTTTGAGCTATAAGACCCTAAAATTGAAAAGAATTTCAAATGAACTCTGAAAAGGTTGAAAGTTGGCATGGTATCATCATTTCATCCACATAGCATGTGCAAGAAAGTTTAGAGGGTTACGGCAAAAACTGGATGCACTTCATGTACAAAACAGACAATCTCTTTCGAAATATCAGGATTTAATACAGAAACTCGTCTGTTACAAAGGGATTTCATTTTTTAAAACTTATTTGAACTCCTGACTTTTTGTGTGTTGAAAATGCACCATTAAATCCACATCATCAAGTTTCAACCCTTTCTGACTTTATTTGTTATTTTTCATGCATTTACTCATTATTTTGAGCTATAAGACCCTAAAATTGAAAAGCATTTCAAATGAACTCTGAAAAGGTTGAAAGTTGGCATGGTATCATCATTTCATCCACATAGCATGTGCAAGAAAGTTGTGAGGGTTACGGTAAAAACTGGATGCACTTTGTGTACAAAACGGACAATCTCTTTCGAAGTGTCAGGATTTCATACGGAAGCTCGTCTGTTACAAAGGGATTTCATTTTTAAAACTTATTTGAAATCCTGACTTTTTTTGTGTTCAAAATGCACCATTCAAAGCAACATCATCAATTTTCAACCTTTTCTGACTTCATTTGTTATTTTTCATGCATTTACTGATTATTTTGAGCTATAAGACCCTAAAATTGAAAACCATTTCAAATGAACTCTGCAAAGGTTGAAAGTTGGCATGGTATCATCATTTCGTCACTACTAGGGAAAACCTTATACACAGAATCTTAGCAGCAGCGCGGTCTAAAAACAGGCGCTACTGCTAATTAGCAGTAGCGAGCTTCAGAAAAGAGCGCTACTAATGACTGAGTAGCAGTAGCGCTCTAGGTGAAAAGAGCGCTACTACTATAATTGCCACGGTGTTGCCTCCATGCTAGATATAGTAGTAGCGCCCTTCCCGTGGACGCGCTACTGCTAAAGAACTAAGTAGCAGCGGTTTTTCTCAAAACTCGTTACTGCTAAGTATCACCGCAACTAATTAAGTTTAGTCCCATACTGCTAAGCGAACAAGGTGTTTACCACCTTAAATATGTTGCTTCTCAACCTATCTCGAGCACTTGGTCTTCATTGAACTATATGTGTATGATTTGTGGTTGCAATATGAATCCTCGCCTGTACCTATATAGGTATAGTGAGGATTCATGTTGACTATTTAGATTATACACAAAAAGATCAATGATGACCAATGTATATTTTTGATGTTTTTACTAAACAAAAGAAATAACTGCTTCCATTAGCAGTAGCGGTTTTCTCTAAAACGCGCTATAAATAAGTTAGCTATAGCGCGTTTTCCGTACGAGCGCTACTGCTAGTTCGAGTTAACCACCCCCCGAATAAAAATTTCGCTAAGTCCTCCTTCCCCCCCTGGCCTGTTCCCCTACTCCTGTCGCCGCCGCCCGAGCCCGAGCGCATCTGCCCTCACCGCCGCCGCCGCCGCC
>NC_041382.1:1711628-1712086 GCF_002162155.2 Triticum dicoccoides
ACCACACTATTGCCGCCCTCGACCTCACCGCCGCCGCCCTCGACCGAGCCCGCCGCCCAGGACCGCCGCCTCCCGATCCCGAGCCCGCCCTCGCCGCCCCTCCGTCGCCGAGCACCTCCCCGCCAACATCTCTCCCTCTGTAAGCCCCCACCCCTCCCCCACCCCCTCTCTCTTTGCTTAGTTAGTAGATGATTTTAGTAGTAGTAGATGTTAATTTAGGGTTCATAGATAATGATTTTTAGAAGTAGTGATGGTAAACTAGTTGTATAATTAGCAGTAGTAGATGTTAATTAGTAGTAGATGTAGTAGTTAGATGTTAATTAGTAGTAGATGTAGTAGTTAGATGTTAATTAGTAGTAGTAGATGTGCTAGTTTCTTTCTATTTATAGTAAGTTTATATTTAGTAAGAACGAGTTGAATTAATAGAACTAGTTAGTAAGAACTTGTTGCTATTTTTT
>NC_041382.1:1712096-1728986 GCF_002162155.2 Triticum dicoccoides
AGTAAGAACAAGTTGAATTAATAGAACTAGTTTAGTTTTAGTTGAACTAGTATAGTAAGTAAATTAATAACTAGTTGAACTACTTCATTTTTAGAAAGAACTAGTTTTTTTTCTTTTTATACTAAGTTTATATTTAGTAAGAACTAGTTGAATTTATAGAACTAGTTTAGTTTTAGTTGAACTAGTTAAGTTTTAGTTGAACTAGTATAGTAAGTAAATTAATAACTAGTTGAACTACTTCATTTTTAGAAAGAACTAGTTTTTTTTATTTTTATACTAAGTTTATATTTAGTAAGAACTAGTTGAATTAATAGAACTAGTTGAATTAATAAAACTAGTTGAACATGCCATATTTGTTGTTATTTTTTAGTTTAAGCAATTATTTCATGTTTTGGTTACACCTCCGAGTGGCCTATGTTTTGCCGGAGTGTTGATTAATTTCCGTTCCGGCAAATTTCAGGCGCTCGAATGTCATTTTTAGCAAAGGTCATGCCGGATTTTTCCGTGAATTCTGGCATAACTTGTGCTAGAATATGTACAAGTTTAATCTTTGAATTATGAACGTAGGAAATGTCGTACTCGGACGACGACAGTCTCCCGAGGGAGTGCAGCTGGTGCCACAATGATCGAGGTATGTGCGACAGGTTCATTGAGCTGGATGAAGATCGGCGCTTCAGCATTAAGCTCGAGGAGACCTTCGATGTTGAAATGGTACGCAACAACGACAAGTGTTTTTTTCATAATTAAGCATGACTTCAACTATTTCAACGTCTAAGTTTCATCTTTTACAATTCGACTAGCTTATCCCATGCCATGCAAGACGCTATGTCTTGGAGAGGATGGGTTTTGAAGACCATAAAAATTATGAAACAAAGAAAATACACCTAAGGACCCATCATGATATCGATTTTGAAGTAAATCTGTACAATTCTCAGAGCGTAACCAATTTGGTTGCCAAAATTGGGAAGCACTTTGCAAAATGTATGGTTTTTATGAGGGTATGATTGTCACTATGGATCTTGGTAATCCTGACATCGAGCAAGACAATATGGACATTTGGGTCCTTGTTGATACACTTCCGATTCTACCGCAATGTGAGTTTCTCAAACATAGTTATTAACTAATTTATATTGTTTATTTCAAAATAGTTGACAGCTTATTTCCATTGACAGCTTATTTTGAATCTTCAAAGAATGTGCAGAAGATGGTAGACAAAACCCACTACACTGATGGCTCCGAATTAACTTATAAGGAGAAAAGTCATCTGATTGCTTATTGTACTTTTCTTGAGAATTACAATACCTATTATCGAACTCCTCAAATTATGGTGAATACGTGCCACTAGTGCACGTGTTGAACCGCGGTAACTTCAATGGAGATACCCTGGTAAGATTTTTTACTATTACGACATCCGTGCATCTTTTGCATACTTCTAAAACTAGTACATCATTGCTAACTATGAAGTTATTACTATGCTTTTCAACAGAAAATCCCGATGAATTGTGTGCCTCATCTGATGTATCAGAATGGCCGCCTTGCAGTTATGAACCTACAGCCAGGTCATTCTAAGGAGCTCACCTGTGCATATCGGATTTCTAAAAGCGGTGAACACATGCTAATCAAAGAATGGAAAAAATGTTTGGACATTCGCAAGGAGGTTCTTGGAAGTAACATTAAGCGAAAGGCAAGAATTGGAGACAGGATAATCTCCATTCTCCATAATGGAGAGTCAGGGGCTATCTTGTTTTTTGCTATTTTACCTTAGAGAATATAGTAGGTCCTAAGAGAATGAAGTAGGTCCTATGAGGTACAATATGTTTATTATGTGATACAATGTGTTAGAGTTGAAGATGTGAGGAGTACTTGTGATTACGACTAGTGACCAATGATATGATGATGATGATGATAAGTTGTTAATGATATGATGATGATAATATTTATTATATCATTGGGTGAAAGAACCGCAGATTAGTTTCAAGTGGATGGACATCCACTTGAAACTAGTCCACACGGTTCTTTCACCCCATGATGTAATAACTCATTATGATGTAAAAACAATTTCTAAATTCCTGTTGTATGAAAACTTGTGTAAAGGTGTACGAATACAACATGAAATAAAAAAGAAATAAAATACGAAATAATAGTAGCAGCGCGGGCAGGGAGAAGCGCTACTACTAATTACCAGTAGCGCTCCTCCTGGAACTCGCTACTACTAAGTCGATTTAGCAGTAGCGTGGGTGGAGGCACGCTACTGCTATTCGTTAGCTGTAGCGCCTTATCAGTAGCGCATAACCCCGCGCTACTGATAGGTCTAAAACCCGCGCTGCTGCTAGGCTTTTCCCTAGTAGTGCATCCACATAGCATGTGCAAGAAAGTTGAGAGGGTTACGGCAAGAACTGGATGCACTTCGTGTACAAAATGGACAATCTCTTTCGAAGTATCAGGATTTTATACGGAAACTCGTCTGTTAAAAAGGGATTTCAGTTTTTAAAACTTATTTGAACTCCTAACTTTTTGTGTGTTTAAAATGCACCATTCAAAGCCACATCATCAATTTTCAACCCTTTCTGACTTCATTTGTTATTTTTCATGCATTTACTGATTATTTTGAGCTATAAGATCCTAAAATGAAAACCATTTCAAATGAACTCCGAAAAGGTTAAAAGTTGGCATGGTATCATCATTTCATCCACATAGCATGTGCAAGAAAGTTAAGAGTGCTACGGCAAAAACTGGATGCAATTCGTGTACAAAACGGACAATCTCTTTCGAAGTATCAGGATTTCATATGAAAACTCATATGTTACGAAGGGATTTCATTTTTCAAAACATATTTGAACTCGTGACTTTTTGTGTGTTCAAAATGCACCATTTAAAGCCACATCATCAATTTTCAACCCTTTCTGACTTCATTTGTTATTTTTCATGCATTTACTGATTATTTTGAGCAATAAGACCCTAAAATTGAAAAGCATTTCAAATGAACTCTAAAAAGGTTGAAAGTTGGCATGGTATCATCATTTCATCCACATAGCATGTGCAAGAAAGTTGAGAGGCTTACGGCAAAAACTGGATGCACTTCGTGTACAAAACAGACAATCTCTTTCAAAGTGTCAGTATTTCATACGGAAAGTCGTCTGTTACAAAGGGATTTCACTTTTTAAAACTTATTTGAACTCCTGACTTTTATTGTGTTAAAAGGCACCATTTAAAGCCACATCATCAATTTTCAACCCTTTCTGACTTCATTTGTTATTTTTCATGCATTTACTAATTATTTTGAGCTATAAGACCCTAAAATTGAAAAGCATTTCAAATGAACTCTGGAAAGGTTGAAAGTTGACATGGTATCATCATTTCATCCACATAGCATGTGCAAGAAAGTTGAGAGGGTTACGGCAGAAACTGGATGCACTTCGTGTACAAAACGGACAAATCTCTTTCGAAGTGTCAGGATTTCATACGGAAACTCGTCTGTCACAAAGGGATTTCATTTTTTAAAACTATTTGAACTCCTGACTTTTTGTGTGTTCAAAATGCACCATTCAAAGCCACATCATCAATTTTCAACCCTTTCTGACTTCATTTGTTATTTTTCATGCATTTACTGATTATTTTGAGCTATAAGACCCCAAAATTAAAAAGCATTTCAAATGAACTCTAAAAAGGTTGAAAGTTTGCATGGTATAATCATTTCATCCACATAGCATGTGCAAGAAAGTTGAGAGGGTTACGGCAAAAACTGGATGCACTTCGTGTACAAAACGGACAATCTCTTTCGTAGTGTCAGGATTTCATACGAAAACTCGTCTGTTACAAAGGGATTTCATTTTTTTAAACTTATTTGAACTCCTGACTTTTTGTGTGTTCAAAATGCAGCATTCAAAGCCACATCATCAATTTTCAACCCTTTCTGACTTCATTTGTTATTTTTCATGCATTCACTGATTATTTTGAGCTATAAGACCCTAAAATTGAAAAGCATTTCAAATGAACTCTGAAAAGGTTGAAAGTTGGCATGGTATCATCATTTCATCCACATAGCATGTGCAAGAAAGTTGAGAGGGTTACGGCAAAAACTGGATGCACTTCGTGTACAAAACGGATAATCTCTTTCGAAGTATCAGGATTTCATACGGAAACTCGTCTGTTACAAAGGGATTTCAAATGAACTACAAAAAGATTGGAAGTTGACATGGTATCATCATAATAGTTGTGGAGAGAAAGCCTTCAGTTTTTCTTCGCTTGTGTCCTTTCCTTATTGCGCCGTAACCATGGATAATCTTCATCATTTATCAGGATGCTTGGGTCAGCCTTGACTTTGAAGGGAGGAATTTCATGAAACTTTTCATAATCATCGGACATGTCTGACTTGCCTTCCACTCCCACGTTGTCCCATTTTCCTGAAAGAACTATGTGGCGCTTTGGCTCATCGTATGATGTATTCGCTTCCTTATCTTTTCTTTTTCTTGGTTTGGTAGACATGTCCTTCACATAGATAACCTGTGCCCATCATTGGCTAGGACGAACGGTTCGTCAGTGTACCCAAGATTGTTCTGATCCACTGTTGTCATTCCGTACTGTGGGTCTACCTGTACCCCGCCTCCTCACAGATTGACCCATTTACACTTAAACAAAGGGACCTTAAAATCATGTTCGTAGTCAAGTTCCCATATGTCGACTATGTAACCATAATATGTGTCCTTTCCCCTCTCGGTTGCTGCATCAAAGCGGACACCGCTGTTTTGGTTGGTGCTCTTTTGATCTTGGGCGATCGTGTAAAATGTATTCTCATTTATTCATATCCTTTGTAAGTCAATACAGTCGAAGATGGTCCCCTGGACAACGAGTACAGCTCATCACAAACAGTGTTGTCACCTCTGAGACATCTTTCCAACCAACTGCTGAAAGTCCTGATGTGTTCACATGTAATCCAGTCGTCGCACTGCTCCGGGTGTTTGGAGCGCAGACTATTCTTGCATTCATCGACATACGGGGTCACCAAGGTAGGGTTCTGTAGAACTGTGTAGTGTGCTTGAGACCAAGAATATCCGTCCCTGCATATTATTGGGTCCCCTCCAAGCGTGCCTTTTCCAGTCAGTCTCCCCTCATACCGCGATTTAGGGAGACCTATCTTCTTAAGGCCAGGAATGATGTCAACTCTTTGTGGTGGTTTGGATGGAAAACAGTCGTGCGCCGTAAGAAGATATGCAGGGGAGGGAGCGTGAGCGAGCAGCTAAATTTGGGCGCGTGCATAGCCAACTTGCCACGGCTCCCTTCCTTATTTTTACCACCACCATCCCCTCGCTTTTACCACAGTGCAGGTGGCCAGCGTGTAGGTGGCAACTGGAGTGATATAAATACCGCCG
This sequence comes from Triticum dicoccoides, assembly GCF_002162155.2. NCBI lineage: Eukaryota > Viridiplantae > Streptophyta > Magnoliopsida > Poales > Poaceae > Triticum > Triticum dicoccoides. The sequence continues at coordinate 1,717,466 of NC_041382.1, forward strand.
GCGCTGTGTGCCGAGAGAGAGAGAGAGAGAGAGAGAGAGAGAGAGAGAGAGAGAGAGAGAGAGAGATGAGGCAATGGAGGGTGCTCCCTCTGGCGACGAGGTCGGGCATGGCGTGCTCCTGGAGGCGGAGTGGCAGCATGCACAGCCGCAGCCGCAGGAGGTACCTCTGTTCTCCTCCCTTCCTCCTCGTTCAAGTCATGGCGGTAGTGATGATGTCGCCTCTGCTGAGAGCTCTGCTGCCACGCCCGCGCTAGATGGTTGGATGGATGGTTGGTTGTGCCTACGCCGATGTAGACTCCTTGATTAATCTCTGGATTTGCGGCACAAGATGGTACACCACGCTACCGCTGCCGCCACGGTGGGCGAGCACTACCCTCCGGTGGAGGACGAGGAGGGAGGGCAGCTGGACGACGAGGTCGGCGGCGACCAGCATCAAGATGCCGAGGTCAGCATGGAGGGCGAGCAGGCCCTGCTCCACGGCATTCTCCCAGACACGGAGGGGCGGCACGAGGGCGCCGGGTGCCCACAGCCGCAGGTACCGCCACTACTCTTCTCCTCCCTTCCTCCTCGTTCAATTCAGGTGATGGCCCTGGTCGTGGTGATGCTACCACGCGTCCGTATGTGCTAGACGGAGGCTGATTGTGCTCTAGATTTGCAGGTTGACCCGCTCGCCCTCGCGCCCCAGCAGAACCAGCCCCTCGGCGAAGGTCAGGGCGACAGCGACGACGAGGTCGACCTGCAGCCGCTGCTGCCGCATCAGCCTGCCTTGGTAAGCATCTCATCTCATCTCCGCTCCTGCTCCTTCCTGGTGCCCATCTCATCTCGTCGCATGGGCAGCTAACATGGCGGCCACATGGTTGATTTGCTCGAACACGAGAAGGTCAGTGGCGGCCGTGCCAAACATGTTGCTCGGAGCCACCGATTGCCACCTTCCTCAACACGGGCATTTGGGTGTGCTACGGGGCGGTGTTGGAAGGCAAGAACATTTCACAATTTTATACAATTTGCTAGACGTCATGAATATTGTTAAAATGTCACAATTTTATACAAAATATTTATACTTATTTATGTTAACATGTATAGCCTTACAAAATTATATGATTCTCTTAGTTTCATTTTCTTAGTTATAACTCTAAAGTTTAAATTATGATATATTTTACAAATACTTGAACACCAATATTTCGTACAAATGATACACTAATCATTTTCCACGTTTGCTCAAACTTTCTTTGTTGTGTGTGTCACGATGCAGATTTTATAGTAGAGATTTCAAACATGCGCTCAAAAAATATCGTGGTAACATGTTCTAGTTGATGATTAGCCAAGAATATTTATGAAAACTTCTCGACTATAAGTGGAACCGTTGACATTGATTTTTTTTTACCGGTGTATTTTTGTCAAATATGTCTTGCAAGTTACAGTGTTTCACTAATAACTTGTCAAAATTAGCATGCCAAAATAATATAGATTAATTGCGTATTCTACAACGTCTGCACACATATGAATTTTTCATATGAGCCAGATTAATCAAACATAGAAATACGACATCCACATACATACATACATGTCATAGACATGACCTAGATATTCCCAGTGGCGAGCGCAGGAATAATTTCTAGGTGTGGCGGAGTGTATGAACAAAAAAAAACCATGTATAATTCAACTATGGAAGTGCTCACTAGAATACTCGATAAATATTACTTGGTGTTCAACAAATAAAACCGAAATCAAAACTTAACTATTGGCACTCTAAATACCTCAGCTGATGAAGATTACATGGATGATTGAGTGCCAAAAAAACCATTTATATTACCTAGACCGGCATAAAAATGACCTATAAAACATAAACACCAGAGATAAATCATGAATTAGTAACTAGTAGGATATAATGATAGAAACAACATTATGCAAGTGAAGATAGTTAGAAAGAATACATACCCATAATGAAGATTTACTCTCATTAAGTAGAACGTGGCAATGGCATTCTTCTACCTTCATGTTGAAATTATTTCTTAATTTCAGCAAGATCAAGTCCTTTAAATATCTCTCTCTCGATGTAGCACACCATGAAGTCATCAAGCCAACCATTGGACATCTTGCTGCGCAAATCAGTCTTGATGATCTTCATTGCTGAGAAGGCCCTTTCAACCGATGCCGTTGCCACCGGTAGAAGCAACCCCAACTCAATAAGGCGATAAACCAGAGGGAACATAATATTTCTTTCAAGTTCAAACATTTTCTTGGCTAGGCTTGCAAGATCATAACAAACTCAAAAGTCATCATGTCTTCTCATGTGGTTGATGAACAACTGGAGCTCGGTTTTCATACGCTTACGGTCATCATTGGAGAAATCTGCATCATAGATGTCTGTAAGCTTAGCAACTTTGTCCAAATCAAACTTGGAAAATGAGTCTCTTGGGTCAAGACAAGCAAATCCACATAGCAGTTCTGAAGCCATGTCATTAAAGCGATGATCCAGCTCTGTGGTGATAGCATCTATCGCTGCATAGAAGGTATCAACACGAAAAATATGTTCTTGAGTAACATTATTTCTCCCTCCTTTTCTTGATCGGCCGAATCTCGGTACAGCTTCATCCATATTTGGAACCGGAATATCATTAACATTACAAAAGATCTTGACATCTTCAAAGAGTGGTTCCCAACCATGGTTCCTCAAGTTGGCCAAGGAAGACCTCACATCTGTAACCAAAGACATGGCTTGAACAATATTCTGATCCTTCCGTTGGAGGAGAAGTGACAACTGATTTGTAATGCGAAGGATTTGCAACATCAACTTCATGATGAACACAAAGCTAAAAGACTCCATTATCTGCACCAAACCTCCTGCCCTAGATGGATTACGCTCATCCTCATGCACAATAGCTAACACTTGTATAACTGCATCCCACATCGATTCTATACGAACTAGTGTTTCATAATGAGAGCCCCATCTTGTATCTCCTGGTCTAGCCAATGATGTTTCTTGGTTTTTCCCTCTTCCTGAGAAAATTTCTCCACTCTCTAACTTAGCCAACAGATTTATGCGTTGCTTATCAAGCAATATATCCTTCCTCTTGCAAGACGAACCAGCGGCATTCACAATCAAGGCCACATATTCAAAGAAATCCTCAATGGAAGAACAACATCTTGAGAAAGCAACAACTACTAGTTGCAATCGGTGGGCGAAACAATGCATATAGAAAGCATATGGGTTTTCATCTCGGACAAGTTTTTGAACACTATTGAATTCTCCCCTCATATTAGATGCTCCATCATACCCTTGCCCTCGTAAATTTACAATAAGTAGCCCATTCTTACCAAGAACCTCAACCAATGCTTTCTTTAGTGCTTCTGTTGTTGTCTCCTTGACATGCTTGATACCCAAAAATCTTTCAATAACTTCTCCCTTGCTCATATACCTGTAAGGCATAGAAGAAATAATACAATTAGGTAATTAGAAAAAAAGACGATTACCAGGCAAAAGATGGAACACATAATAAAGTAACCAATTACTTACCTCACAACCAAGGCCATTTGTTCTTTTACTGATATATCACGAGATTCATCAATAAGAACCGAAAAAAGATTATCCCCCATCTCTTGTTTTATTGCTCTTCGGACCCCATCTGCACAACTTTTGGCAAGTGCTTTTTGAATTTTTGAAGAAATCATTTGTGCATTTCCTGGGCATAGCTCATCAAACGCAATTCTCACTTCCTCCTTTCTTGCTTTGTACCAATCAAGCATCTCTAGAAAATTACCTTTATTTAAGGAAAGGGCAGATTCATTGTGTCCACGAAATGGTTCACCTTGCAATGCAAGAAAACTTACAATCCCCAAAGATGTTTCCAAACGGGTCTCGTACTTGATTAATGATTCTTTGTTATAGACTGTAACCTTACGCTTCAGACTTGAGCTTTGATTTTTAAAATCTTCATATGCTGTCCTTGATTGATTGTGGATACTCCTGGGGCCACCAACATGAAGAGGAAATGCCTTGTATGCATTCTTCCAAGTACTGTAGCCATCTTTGGTGAAGGTAGTATGACCAAATTTTTCATCCACCGGATCTTGTCTAAAAAGAAAACAATAAAAGCAATAGACTGCATTCTTTTCCACGCTATATTCCAACCAAGGATTTTTTTCATACCATGCTTCACAAAAGGCCCTGTCAAAATGATCACGTTCGTACGTATGACCGACCGGTCGAGTTGGACCCTTTGCCACATAAGCCAATCTAACTTCATCTCTAATGTTGGGATGAAAATTATTAATTGGAATACGAAGCCCGGGATCAGGCTGGATGTGGTCAGGATGCAACTCCTCAATGAACTTGCCTTCTCCCCCGTCTCTAGCTATTGGTTCATTCTCAATATAATTTTCGCCTTCATTCTCTTCCTCTTGAACAGATGCTGAAACTTCAATCCGCACATTCTCTTGATGCGCACGCTCTTCTCGTCGTTCAGCGACTACTTCCAAAGTTGGAGCTGGGCTCGAGGTGCTAGTGCCACTGGCTTTGGCAAAAATACTCTTTAAATCTGTATAAGAGAACACAAGAGAAACTAATTGGAGGTTGGAGCAATACCAATAGGATAATTAAATAAATGTTCAAGCAAGTAACCTGAGTACATACATGACACAATTGAAATGATGTGATCAAGGGGAAGAACTGAAGAAGTACAACTAAATTATACCTTTCATTACATACTTAATCCTCTTCTTCGGCGGCGTCATCTGCAAACCCTGCGGACTCGCCGAGTCGCGGCCGCCGCCTTGCTGATCTCGGAGCCTGTCGCTGCCTTGCCTGTCGCCGCCTTCGCGCCCACGGTGTCCGGTGGTTGATTGCCGGCTGCCCGCTGCCATGCGTCCGTGCGGCCGTGCCCTAGCCTCTAAAGCGCCGCTGCGCCGCCTCCGTCTTGCGAGAAAGTAGCAACGAACGACTCGTATTCTCGTCTCGTAGAGTCATAGTCTGCCTAGCAGTAGAGTCATAGTCGTGAAAATGTGATCGATCGTCTGTGTCCTTCAGCCCATAGCCCATGGGCACGGCCCGTCATTCAATCGGCAGTAACCAAGCCCAATAGGAGGCACGCGCACGCCCCACTAACTGAAAAATACGCCAGGCTAATACACTAGTATATATACGTATTTGCACGGCAGCTTAGGTATGGCATTCTCCAAACCACGCCATATAGCTAGCTTCGCCCCTGGATATTCCCATGTACTTGCCAGAGTTGGCATAAAGAGAAGAAAAAGAGAAGAGCGGCAACCTATACTATCTCATGCGCCTACTGATTTTCTTGTTCGCTCCCTTCGCCAGGCTCTCTCACCCGCTCGCTCACTCTTGATTTTTTTTTTTGAATAGTGCTACATGTCAGCCACTAGATCTTTTTAGAAGATCCGTCACATCGGCAGCTCTTAGATGTGGCGTAATCAGTGCGGCCCAGCCCCATCCTCACCATTGCAACAAAAATAGTGTTGCAGAACCCTTTGTAACATAGCTCAGGTTGGAGAAACATTTGCAACAAGGCTATGTTGCAGATTTTCTTAAATTTCTTCACCTTTTTCAAACAAATATGATTTTGTGGAATGAGTTTCGCAACAAGGATTTTTCGCAATGAAAGATGATGTCGCGGCAGCAGCACCAATGTTGCCCTACCCGTTTATGACAAGAGTCTCGTTGCGAACCTTCAATGTCAGCAGCAACTCGTCATTGTCTTGCAGCAAGGACAATAGCCATCGCCTTGCAGCACCGAGACATCTGCAGTAGCGAAAACCAATGAGACCCTGGGAGCAGCATTTATCCACCATGGAGGAGAACGTTCTCTTCTTCACGCTTAGGGTGGGGAACGCGGGCCCGTAGGGCGGAGTTCATGGCGGCGCTCAACACGACGCACAGAACACGGTCGTGTCACGGATCATGTCGTCTACCAAGTGGCTGTGGCGCGTGAAGAGGCTGCTCGACATGGAGCCGAAGAGGTGCATGCGCTCCACGCTCGCAACGATCCACAGCAACGCCGACAAGATCGTCTGTGAGCGCAGGGTGAGAGAGACGGCTGGGTTGGCGCGCAGTGACGACGTTCTGTCGCGCTTGGCCGCCGCCGGCGAGCACAGTGACGAGAGCCTCCGCGACGTGGTCACCAACTTCATCCTCGCCGGCCGTGACACGACCTCGTCCGCGCTGACCTGGTTCTTCTGGTTACTGTCCACGAGACCCGACGTGGAAGACAAGATCATGTGCGAGGTCCACGCGTCTGGCCAAGGTGCGTCGACCTTCACCTTGGAGGAGCTGCGCGAAATGCACTACCTCCGTGCGGCCATCACCGAGTCCATGCAGCTGTACCCACCGGTGGCCGCCGACGTGCACAGCTGCAAGGAGGACGATTTCCTTCCGGACAGCACTTTCGTCGGGAAAGGGTGGCTGGTGACAACTGGGGGAAGAGGACTGCGAGGAGTTCCAGCCGGAGAGGTGGCTGGACGAGGAGGGCGTGTTCCGGCCGGTGGCTGGACGAAGAGGGCGTGTTCCACGCGGGGCCGAGGATGTGCCTCGGCAAGGACATGGCCTAGCCACAAATGAAGTCTGTGGCGGCGTGCGTGCTCCAGAGGTTCAGCCTTCGGTACGTCGGCGGTGACGGGCATCCACCGCTCATAATGTCGATGACGCTTCGGATGGGAAGCGGCTTGACCATGCAGGTGACGAACAGGGGAGGCTAGCCTCTGCTTGGCTTGGAGAGTAGGCTTGTTCCATCACAAATCACAATAGCGAGCTCACTAGTCTCCATCCCATTTCTTTCTGCTTGGCTTGGTTCCGGAAATAAATCTTCAGCTAGTGTAGTGTAAAAAAACGTTCTTATATTATGAGACGGAGGGAGTAGCTAGTAGTAGTGGGTACCCACGCCACGTATTGCAAGGTTAAATCGTGACTTGCAATTAATCCATGCATGTGCGTGGGAAGCATCTGTTCTTGTATCCATTTTTAGTTTTTTCAAGGATTCATGTATCCGTTGTTATTATGTGTATATCCAGGGAAATAAGATTATATATGGTGCATCGATATTTACTGCTTTGTGCTATGTGGTTGAAATGTTATCTACATCTAGCTATTATATACGAATAAAGCACAGTACGGAAGAAAATAGAGATATTTATTCTATCTACCTATTTGTCTGTCTACCTATCTATCTATCTTCTAGGATTATTATATACTGAATGCAAAATATGAAAGAAAATAGAGAGATACTCGTGAGCAAACGTCTAATCCTAAATCCATTTTCTTCCGTATTTTATGAACATAGTGTGCTTCATGCTAGACAATTGTGTCAAGATGGAATACAAAGGTGAAAAAACAATCCCAAAATCCTATCAATATAATTTGTTTCATGCTAGACAATTGTGTCAAGAATGTTCCTATCCTAATTTAGGCGTGTCGGGCTGCGCCGATCCCAAGCTGCCCCATTGGCTACCTATGGCAATGTCTATTGTTCGTAAAATATCATGCTATTTTCTTAGAAATTATCTTGGGTGTGTTTTTCAACAACATCTTTTTCTCGGGTCAAAGTTACCATGGTACTTAGGTTATCAAGTATGTGGTGGAATGTTACCATGCCATTTACACAAAAATTATTGGAGCTATGTTTAAAAAAAAACTAGTCAAAATTATAGTAATGTTTGTGCATGATGTGCGTATGTTATCATGTTATTTGCACATAAGTTACTGGGTATGGTTTTTAATAACTTTTATCCCGGGGGCCAAAAGTTACAGCGGTGTCTATATCTAAGTTATCAGGTCTGCAATGTATATATTACCATGCTATTTACATAGAACTTACCGGGGGTATATTTTCATCAACTTTTATCCGGAGACAAAAATTTACCGGGGTGTTTGTACGCCAGTTATCAGCTCTGTTGTATGTATATTATCATGCTATCTACACTAGTTATCGGGTGTGTATTTGAACAAGTTTTTCACCTGGTAAATGTTACCTTGGTGTCGATACATAAGTTATCAGGTCTACGATGCATATATTATCATGCTGTTTACACAGAAGTTATCAGGATATGTTTTCAACAACTTTTATCTGGAGGAAAAAAGTTACTGCGGTGTTTGTACGTGAATTATCAGCTCCGTTGTACGTATATTATCGTGCTATATAGACAAAAGTTATTGGGGTGTGTAATTCAACAACTTTTTTCACCGGGTAAAAGTAACCATGGTCCCTATAGGAAAGTTATCAGGTCTGCGGTGCGTATATTGCTATACTATTTACAGAGAAGTTATCGGGTGTACGTTTTTCAACAACTTCTCTCTCCTAAGTCAAAAGTCATCATGGTGTTTGTACATAACTTATGAGATTTGTGATGCGTATATTACCATGGTATTTATACATTAATTATCGGAGGTATGTTTCTTCAATAACTTTTATCTCTATGTTAATTGTTAATTGTTGTTAGTTGGGCCAACTTGCTTACTAAGCGACCATGGTTCAAATCCCATGTTACACTTGTATTTTTGTCTCCCAAAAATATATTCATGTACGAGTCCCTCACCATCACAAATTTCTACTTTTCTAAGAAAATCGGTCTTTCCAAGATAACCGGACGTGAAACGTGACAAAAATCTGACAAAGGACCAACCAATGGTCTTGCAGAGAAAAACGTGGAAACGAACAGAAAAATGCAGATGCCAACATTTGGACAATGCCATGGTGTGACCATGGTTTGATCAATGGTAAGTTTTGGTTGATACAACTACGATTATATATAGTTTAGATTTGTACGGATTCTTGTGCTAGCCTATTAGGCAGTGTAGCTAGAACTCACGATGCTAGTGCTGAGTTTGATTCTCAGCTTTGCATCATTTTTTGGCTGAAAAACAAGCTGTGCGCGACACACCTTTGGGCCCACCATGAAAACAGTGAACCCGTGTTGATAGGAAATAATCTACGCCTACCCAGCGCAGTCCGCCACGATTTGCCCGCGCGCCCAGCTCAGTCCACCGCGCAAAACGCGCACGTCGTTCACAGCCGTCGGATCCATATCAAATGGTCCCTGGGCTGTTTGGATCTAAAACGAAATTGAGGTGGTTCTTAAAATAGCTTTCTCATGTACTAAATGCATAATATGAAAGAAAATAGAGAGATATGTTAGAAATTCCCAGAAAAATTAGAAATATCCTGCCATTAATTTGGTTTACCCGTATAATTAAGTAACTTTTGATGGTTCAGATTAAAAAGCTATTCTCGTGAGCCAACGTCTAATCCTAAATCCATTTAAGGCCCACCAAGAAACCTTCCTATGTGCAAGACTTGGTGGTAAAGTGTGGACGTGTAAACTGTAAACCATTGATACCAGTTATCGAGTAGGACATCAACCATAAAACTACCAGCAAAGTGATCACGGCTCGTGGAGGCAATTTACTATCAAAAGTAAGTGATTTTATTGACCATGTTATGTGTCGTTGGGATGAAGAGTTGGTTTCGCAAACATTCTGGCAAGTTGATGTGGTGCGGATCCTTGCAATTTTGTTGCCTAGATTTGATATGTCGGAGTTCATAGCATGGAACTTGTGCAAAAACGGGAGATTCTCAGTGAGATCGGCATACATTGTCGAATGGCAGAACCAATATGGACACAAAATATCAGGAGCAAATATAGTCGGACCATCAAGGAATTCACCAATACGGGGGACGATCAGGAGCATAAGGTGTCCTGCCAAGGTTAAAATTTTCCTCTGCCGAACTTTGTTTGGATCGCTACCATGTTGGGTGACTTTGGCTAAAAAATATATAAAACTCAGTGGGCCATGTCCTACATGTGGAATCAGAGTGGAGGATACCAAGCACATGATATTCACTTGTGCAAAAGCTAAAGAGGTATGACAGTTACTAGGTTTGGAATTTGCTATTGATAAAGCATGCAGTGTGGATCATGCGGGAGAAACCGTACTAGAATATTTATTGGTACAAGGAACTGAAGAATGTGTGTTCCTCGGTCTAGGAAATTCAATGGAAGAAACTTCCATTGGTTCCTTGTATTAATGGTGGGAGAGAAGAAAGTTAGTGCATATTGAAAAGGTCCAGGAACCTAACTTCGTAGCAATGGCAATCAGAGCTTTGGTTCCTAACTATACTTCGGGTGTAACCGCTTAGAGGTGATCTCCGACAACATCGAGGTGATAGAGACAATCAAGAATGCAAGTCGTTCTTTCGGTCTATTTGTGGCAGTATTTGACGAAATATATCACCTTGCATTTGATTTCCCGCATATTATTTTTGAGCATGCTCCTAGAGAGACTAATTGTGCTGCCCATGATTTAGCCAAACTAGTTAGAAGCAAGGTATGGGCGGGTGAATGGAAGATCCACCAGTAGAGATTGCTGATATTCTTGTAAAAAATAATAAGGTGATCACCTTGCGACAAAGAGTACTTTTATGTCCAAAAAAAAGATCAACCATAAAAGAACATCGAGTGGGACTTCCAAGTCTAGTAGTTTGAGTACCGTTTGTTTTCCTACACCCAGAAAAATGTCATACCTTTCCGACCTTCCCAGATAAAAAAGTTCGCCAACAAGCTAAGAATACGGTCCAGCTATTCCAAGTTCCAAGTTTTTTCTAGATTGACAAGGAATATTATCAAATGAATGCTACTCCTCAAAGAAAAATATTTATGAAATGAAAGCTACTTCGCTAATCCGTAAATCCGCGAGTTACTAAGTTCTTACTGAGTACGATTTCTTGCTTCTGGGGTATTTTGAAAGAAAAATTCCTTAAATCTGATTTTGAAGCTTCAAAAGATTATGAAAAACAATACACATGTACATAGAGATGTAGAAATGTTCATGATACAATATTTTCTGGTGCAATTCCTTGCTCCTGGACTTTTTAAAATTATGGACTTCTACAATTAATAGTGCATGTGCCAGAAATACATAAATTTGTGTGTATCTAACACCATAACCTATTAGTTTCAAAAGAAAAACACCATAACCTATTTCATCATGAAAATTTATGTAAACGTAGTCATACATCACTATATATGTCATTATTGTTTTCATATTTATTTTAGAACATGAAAAATCTCAATTTGGCATTTCTCAAAAAATCTGGATCCAAAAGATATTTCTTCTTACTCCATTTTCGTTTTTGGGGATTGAACCAAAAGTAGCTAGCTTGACAAGCTAAAATATAATCCAGGCTACAAATGACACAAAGCTAATCTGCAACATCAATAATATCCTGATTGTTGGATATATAATTAATAACTAGGATTTAGCAAGAGATGACAACTCATATATACAAACAATCTTGTTTGAAAGCTATCCATTGATGGGGTCCAAACAGAATACAAAGGTGAAAAATAATCCCAAAATATTATCAATATAGTTTGTTCCATACTAGACAATTTTATCAAGAATGTTCCTATCATAACTTCACAAGGACATGTTAGGAGAAAGACAACCTAAGCTGAATTGTACTTTGGGGGTAGTTGGAGCAAGTTAAGGAAAAATCGTAGAGGAGTATATAAA
>NC_041382.1:1729314-1786848 GCF_002162155.2 Triticum dicoccoides
CAAACTAGTTTAACTTTGATAATTGCATACAATCAGAGCAATGAAAAATAACATTTGTAATTAATGTTAAAGAATAATTTCTTGTTAAAAATATTTTCTAATTTTGTTGGTGCCAGCTCTAAGAATAGTTAATATTATTTTAAAGGATCATACGCACAGATTTGGGGGGTCCTCATTATTTTAAAAGATCATAGTACGTCTCTTGTGGCTATTGCTTCGATGTAATATAATTATATTATTTCAACCATAGTTGACAGATTTTCATAACTATGTATAAACCCTTTTTGACTATTGCCCCAGCGGGCCTTAATTATTGTTTGAACCACAAAATATAGAGTTTAATAATTGTATAACTAATAAAACATGACCAGTAATTTGAATTTTAACCGCACGTGGTGACCTAACTTGACATGGAAACTACCAGAAAAGTTCACATTGTAATATCACATGTGTAGGACACGAATTGTGTATGAATAGTTTAGTAGTGATAATATGTCTAGAAATTCATAATAATGGTGGTTTGCACCAACATAGATTTGGCATAAATATATAGACCACACAAGTGATATATCATTTGGCAAAATATTTGTGGTGCTTTTAGAATATTGGTACCTGACATGGTGTAAGCTTGTGGGAAACACAAAAATATATTTCTCGACCAGTTTCAACACATTAAAGATGAAGCCTTGTATTTGCGAGGGCCACTATGCTAGTTATATAATAGAAACACAATACTGAGTTGTTTTCTAAAAACTACATTAATCCACATCATCAAAAATATTTGACGTTAAATATATTTGTGCCCAAGATTTAGCACTAGAAGTTTATTTTTTTTCAGAAAACGTAACTAGGAGTTGACCGACACTTTGCAAAAGAATTGACCAAAAAAGGTTGATGGTAGAAGTCCATGTCATGTAGTAAGGTGGAACAAACTTTTTTTCTTTCCGAAATACAGTTAGCCATCTGTTGTGTGGACACAAAATTATTCTCTTATTGCATGACATGCTATGAAAAAATAGTGCAGCCGTTCGAATCTGCTATGGCGATGCTATATCACGCTGTAGAGAACGACTGTAGATTAAATTCATTTAGTAAGACATTACTTAGAATGCTATAGTGTGCTATTAGAGGTGCTATAGCGTGCTATTTCTCTCATTGACAAGTACTGCCAACACAGGACTTCAAAATACTACAGATTAAGGCTTAGTTCCATGGTTCTGTCCATCACTCTTTTCCTAAAATCCAAAATGATATGTTTTCCTACACAACTTCTTGCTGAGGGCCAATGGCAATGCAAAGGCTTGTTCAACTTAGGTACCAGAAAAATGCACATAGCATGCCAAGGGTTTGAAGCAATGTTGCTTTAAAGTTGTAGCCTAATTTTACAACTTTCGTGCCTGGTTAGCAAAATGCTAAATAAGATCCACACTGCAGGTTGGTTAATTGCTGCAGAAAAGCACCCTACGCAAGATTTTGTGATAAACGTGTAGTCTCAAACAACTTAGATGTTGCAGAGAGTTGTGCTGATTGTAGTGTGGTAATCTCATTTTATTTATTATCTGTAGCACTACCACTTTGGTCGAAGATCAACTCAAGTTTACTCTCCAAAGACTTAGGCAACTCGTAAACTCTAATGCATTTTTTCAACAAACAAGAGGTGAAGGTTGTAGCAGCTTTTGGTATCAAATCGACAAATTGTTTACTTGAACATAAAATAATCCATTTTTAATCTTGTATGACAAACAGAGGAAAATGGATTTCAACTGCCATAGTAAATACCCATGATTATACTTTCAAGGATTCATCTGTATAACCTCCTACAGATACACAATTCATCTTCAAGCTCCCCCAGTAGGAGCATAGACGGTTGTAGTCAGCTGATTAACTCTAGTGGTCAAGGTCTACATCTATATGATTTCCACAAACAAAAATATTGAGAACAATCCCAATAAGCTCAGCTCCACCCATCTTTAGTTTGGCTGATGCACTATTGTCCACCATCATATTTGCTTTGGTTTTATCCCACAACAAAGACCAATTACCGCAAGGTATCGTTTTGAAATGAATGTCTCTTTATGTTTACAATTTTTATAGCACAAACATATTCCTCCAGCACATACTGCTGGCGGGACTACTCGATGGCCGCCTATAGTTCCCGCGCAAACTGCACGTAGGGGCAGGGTTGGGCTTGGGCGCGAGGTTGGCGGCGCCGAGGGCTTCGTTGGTGTGGGTGCCTGGCTACTTAGGTTTTTTATTAGCCATGGTGAGACGAGGTGCGAGCAAGGGACTGAGGGCACCAATGTGACATCGTCGTCGGGTGGACGCAGCAAATGACCATCGTCGATGAGTCTGTAGCAGGTAGGTGAGGAGGCCAGCATGCTGGATGAAACCATGGCGGTGCGTGGAAGAAGACGACACGGAGAGGCATGGACACACGGTTATGATTGTCCACCCATGTGCCACAGTGCGAATATCATACACCGTCGATTATGGTGAACTAGGTGCGCCACTTTGCACACGATAAACTCAGAGGAAATGTGAGTACTGTTTTCCTTCATCACACACAATTCATTTATTTAAGTTGTTTGCCTGAAGACGCATATGATTCCCTCCGTAAAAAGGAGTACGGTGACGCAAGTCATCACACATGTTTTGGACAATCAAAATATGCGCATGGTATCCCACACGGCTCTTTTTTTTTCTCTACTCCTAATGGAGCAGTTGGTAGTCTCGCTTCCAGGTTTTTTTTCGTCCCACCTCCCATGGTTTTTTTGGTAACTCATCCCACCTCACATTGAGCCGCCAAGAACCGAAAAAATCGCGTACCGAAGCCCCCACCCGCCCCCACGCACTCCAGGGCCTAACCTCCGATCGCACCCAAGACAATCCAGCGAAAAAGAACCTACGAAAATTAACCAGTGAAAAAAAACCTAATGGAGGAGTTGGTAGTCCGGTACGGTTTATTTTCAACACTTTCCTAATGACAAAAGGTCACGGATCTAACTTTCCTACCTTAGCCAAATTAACGAATCTCTCTCATTAATGTAATTTGCTTTAGGAAACAAATAATAGATTCTTTCCTACCTTAGCCAAATCGGATCTCTCTCATTAATGCAATTTGCTTTAGCAAACAAATAATAGATTTTCAGGAAACAAATAATCTCTAATCTCTAATCTCTATCTCTAATCTCTAATTCTCTAACAATAATAATAATAATAATAATAATAATAATAATAATAATAATAATAATATAATCTCTACTCCTAATGGACGACTTGGTGAATAGTCTGCGCGGTTTATTTTCGCTGGTTTTTTTCATCATTCCCCCACCCCATCGAACGATACCTCCACCAGTCGATACCACCCCACCGATTTTTCCTCTCCCCTGCAAAACCGATGGACATAAAACCAAGGAGAAAAACAACACACACACAAAAAACCACGCTTTCCTAATCTACCCCTCACCACGCTTTCCTAATCTACCCCTCACTACACTTTCCTAATGTATCTATCTAATCTAATCAATCTATCAATTTATATTCAAAACAGATCTTTCCCTTGCACGCTTTCCTTCATTGTTTGGGTGAGGAGAGAAAAAAAAAATCAATCAATCTATATTCAAAACAGATCTTTCCTTGGCGTGTCAATCAATCAATCTAAACTGATCTTATATGATTACTACAAATCAATGTGTACTTGTAAAGAAGGAGTCCTACGTCGTTTCCTTCGTTTGCTCACAACTCCCCTCGATCTCTCGTACGATCTTCCTCTCCTCACCTCCCACCGATTTTTTAATTCCTGTAAAAACCGGTGAAGAAAACCCCTAAAAAAATCATCTCTTTCATCATAATAGATTCTTTCCTACCTTAGCCAAATCAACGGATCTCTCTCATTAATGCAATTTGCTTTAGCAAACAAATAATAGATTTTTTTCCTACCTTAGCCAAATCAACGGATCTCTCTTATTAATGCAATTTGTTTAGGAAACAAATAATAGATTTTCAGGAAACAAATAATCTCTAATCTCTAATCTCTATCTCTAATCTCTAATTCTCTAACAATAATAATAATAATAATAATAATAATAATAATAATAATATAATAATAATAATAATAATAATAATAATAATAATAATAATAATAATAATAATAATAATAATAATCTCTACTTGGTGAATAGTCTGCGCGGTTTATTTTCGCTGGTTTTTTTCATCATTCCCCCACCCCATCGAATGATACCTCCACCAGTCGATACCACCCCACTGATTTTTCCTCTCCCCTGCAAAACCGATGGACATAAAACCAAGGAGAAAAACAACACACACAAAAAAACCACGCTTTCCAAATCTACCCCTCACCACGCTTTCCTAATGTATCTATCTAATCTAATCAATCTATCAATTTATATTCAAAACAGATCTTTCCCTTGCACGCTTTCCTTCATTGTTTGGGTGAGGAGAGAAAAAAAAAATCAATCAATCTATATTCAAAACAGATCTTTCCTTGGCGTGTCAATCAATCAATCTAAACTGATCTTATATGATTACTACAAATCAATGTGTACTTGTAAAGAAGGAGTCCCTACGTCGTTTCCTTGGTTCGCTCACAACTCCCCTCGATCTCTCGTACGATCTTCCTCTCCTCACCTCCCACCGATTTTTTAATTCCTGTAAAAACCGGTGAAGAAAACCCCTAAAAAAATCATCTCTTTCATCATATCCCTTCGTTGGTCTTTGTCCACCCGTCCCGCAAGAAAAAAAAAACAAGCGATCAAACTTCCCCAATCTCACGCAAGACGAGATCCGCAACCGCAAGGCGATTAGGGTTCCTACCCGCCGCCGACCAATCCTCCCATCGATCGCCTCCGGCCAAGAGAACCCTCGGACGACATCTGCTGCTCGTGTACGTGCGATTCCCAAGCAATGCCGCCCTGTCCTGATTGTCCCTTCCGGTCTCTGTCTCGACGATCTCCACCACCACCATGACACCGGATCCAAGCCGGCCCGTCGCCACCGGCATGCCTTACCGCAAGGTCATCGTGCGGATGATAGTATGATACCGAGGGGCAGTCAGAGTGCCAGATGCGGGCGTCCATCAAGGGTGTGGTAGACGAGGACCGAGGTTGCGACCTGACGTTATCTCCTACTCCGGATCCAGGGTGAGAATCTTGTGTCTTTCCTCTTCTTCTCTGGTGACTATGGTTTGAAGATTTGGGACCAGGCAGCTGGCCTTGGCAGGGGTGACATTGCAAGAACCGAAGCAGATGCAGTAGAGAGGCAAAGGCGACCGTTTCACTCCGTTATGAAATCTTGTTTCTGATTCTTGGATCCTGTGTAGTAGAGAAGCAGAACTCAGCGACGGGTATTCCTTTGGATACATTATGAGGTTGTTTCTTCTTTGTTTACTGACAACAAGAATTGACAGCCTTTTTCTTTTGCACTTTGTCTGTCTTAATCACCTAGCTTACCTGGATTCAAGAGTATGATGGGTTTTTTTTAGAGAGGAATAGAGGATGACTGTTGGTTGTTGTACGCTGAAGGTCGTATATATTATTTGTTTGCCTCCAACGAAGCTGCAGGTCTGATCCAAGCAAGCAAGTTTGTTCTTATCTGATCCTAAAACAAATATCATGACAGAATAACGTATAAGAAATGCAGTGTACCAAACTACCAATATATACAAGTGCATAAGTTATTCTCCTAGCTTTTACATGCTGGGCCATTGTTAGAAACTATTCCTGTAAGCATACGCTTTTGTACAGTTTTGTTTGCTAATTCCTATGTATTAGCTTTGACTTTCTTCAGCTGACGTTAATTACTTTGATCCTTTTCAGTATGCTGAAGGTTGAAAATGAGGCTGTCACTGCTGAAGATTGGCACCAGCACGGGTGTCGTTCGGCTTCGCTGCTTGATTCGGCAAGGTCCTCGCGCTCTTCTTCAAGGAGGACTTTGCACTCAAGGTAGGGGCCATCTACAAAGCCACCTGCCCGCTCTACGATGGCGCACTGCAAGAACGCCTCGGTCATCACCTGAATCTCATGGAGCGTGTTGCAGGCTGTGGAACGAGCTCCGCGAGGTTCGTATGTTGATGTTTGTGCTCAAAATTTTGACAATTCCACTCGAATATCACTTCTCCAGTGTATGTATATATGCAATCGACTGCAATCTGTAAGTACAAGCTCCGGGAGAGCACCGTGGCCTCTGCTATCCGTGACACGAGATAGGTCCCTTCCCTGACGTAGGCAATAGCCCCATCCCTTGCTGATACGGATAAAGACACAAGAATCCTTTTATTGGTATGTATTTTTAGATTGCTTACCCCAGTGGTTTCTTTTCTTCATGTGAACAAACGATGTATCTGACCAGATTCCCCTCTCAAGCATGTACCCGATTGGTTGGAACGTGGAAACATCACAAATTCACATGTGAGTACGCCGGAGAGAACAAGGTCAAGGCCATGTCCAGAAGCAAGCGTAGCAAGGCATCCGGCAAGGATGCTGCTTGCGGATGATATCGCACGGAGGGGCTGCTGCCTCCACTGGGTGGTCGGCTGGTGGTCAAGCCATCGCCGGCGCCGGTGTCAAAGCTGTTGTACCACTTCCCCATCGCAGGGTTCGATGCCAAGGCGGCGTACTCATTTCACGTTCCTTGTCGCGCCCCAGGGACAACGAGTTGTTGTTCATCACCTTTACTATGCCCGGCGCAACACCTGGAGGTGCTGACGCCCACATCGTGCCATAGCCTCACCATCATGTACGATGCTAAAGAGGGGCTCAGGTGCAGCCCGGCTGTGGTTCGACAGTACGCTTGAACACTAAGGCCGTGAGGCTAATCAGCGGGATGCACGGGCCCCATGAGTAGCAGGACATGAGGTGTACACTACTGGAGGCAGATGCTGCTGGAAGGCTGTTGGCCGGCGGCAGCCCGAGCGGTGCCCTTAGGATGCGCAGGTCTGTGGCCAACACTAGCCAAACAAGTACATCTCTGATCTCTCTCTTTTGCTAGCTATCTCTTCTACTAAACATCTATTGTTATTTGGATGACTGGATGACTGGATGCACAACCACATAGGTTGTTCGACGCATGCTCTAACATGTGATGATTGATTTTATGCATCTTCTGTGAGCACTTGCTAAAATAATTAATACATTGGAATGCTTCGAATCCAAATGTATAAGTTTACTTGAACGACGTAGTTGATTGGACTTTGGAGTGCATATTTGGTTGATTCCAACATTAATTTTAGTGAACTAGCTGGGCATCATTTCAACTGCTATAGTTGTGATAAAATTATAGTGAACTTATCAACCAAAACAAACTATAGTTAATTTTAAGGTTAAAAGGTCATCATCTTGTAGATTAGAGATGGAGCTTTTCTATGCTAAGTACTTGCTGAAATGCATTTTACCTTAATTTTTATTTAATTCATCTTATTTCAGAGTGAACACGGTAGAGTTTAGAGTTTTCCTTCGAATTTGAGGCATATTGAAGTAGGACTTGGACGCCATCGAGGAATCGTAAAGGCGATCAGCCAAATATGCTCTACTGATGACAAGGATGCTGGAGTGGCAGTAGAGCCACTCGCCACGGGCTTCCAACATTGGCAGTCGCACCACCACGTCTCTCTTGTCGCCTTCTTGCTGATCTTCAGCCCCATAGCAATTTTTTTATATTTTAAGGACCACGGGCATTTGGATCGCTAGCTATAACTTTTATTGTACTGTACTAATTGCTATGATAAAATCCATGTCATTGTACTGTACTAATTAGTACTCTACTATAAAGATGATAATCACATCAATCTAAGTTTACCGGGTGGTGCTTCTTTATATATATTCAGAGAAAAGTAATAGATTTCCCTTGTAGATTTATTATTCGTAATAGGAATGATAGCATTTTTCAGAACAGATTTAGAGAAGTAATAGATTTTCTGTTGTAGATTTATATTTCCTTTTGCGGAGTTGCAACAGTAACACACAATCGTATGCTACCAGCTGGAACAATGATGAAAAGGCTAGGAAGGAGTAGGAACTAACTTCATTTATATAAAAAAGGAAGGTTAGATTTTGCAACAGTAGCATGCAAACATATATAAAAGGGATGGTAGCATTTTTCAGAACAGTACTAATTCCAGAACTATTGACTAGCAAATCAAGTGGGTAGGCATCTGAAAAGTCAGTGGACTAAAGATGTGCAAAGGGTTGTATTACACCATGTTTTAGAAAAGATGTCTCTCTTTTGCTATCTTGATAGCTTGAAACAAGTATATTACCTCAAGACCTTGATTTCTATTATGACAACCAAAGTATTGCTACCTTTATTGTCTTATGACAATGGCCTGTTGGTAAAGAAAAGAAAGTGATCTAAGTATTTCCATGGAACAAACTACTACTTTATTCATTTCCATTCATGGAAAATGTCATTAGCAAAGATAAAGTTTAATGTTCGCTTATGAATATTAAAGTTAGTTTTAGTTCCAATTTTTAATTTGGTATCATGCATATTAACGTAAGCCTGGTTGGTTCAATCGATTTGAATTCAGTTTTAATTCCAATTTTGAATTTTGTATCATGAATATTAACAGCCGACTTACATTGAAGACCCCAACGGAGTTGGAGGTAGATCGGGTATAGAGAGATAAAAAGATAAAAAAAATACATATGTATCCTAGAGAGGCGAGGGTTAAAAATATACTCCCTCCATTCCAATGAATAAGGCACACATGCTTCTTAAATCCAACTTTGACCATAAATTAAATTTTTGCAACTTAAAAATTATACCACTGAAAACTTCTTTTCAATATGAATTAAACAGTATAATTGTTATCAAATATAATCCGCATTTGGTTGGTATAATTTATCATCAAAGTTGATTTTTGAAGTGCGTGCGTGCCTTATTCATTGGATGGAGGGACTGCATCTTACGAGAGGGGGGAGCAAGGTGCAAGTTGCCTTTGGGATGAAAATTTCTATTCATCACTTGCTCACTTGGAACATGAGTTAGTGGACTTTGTGACAAGAGTGAAGGTTGAGAGTGAGCGGGATGAGGGTTGGGGTTAGTCTGTTTAGTTACAACTCACTTAGAACACGAATTAGTAATTTTGTGTCAAAAGTGGTGGTCGAGAGTGAGCATGAGTTAGTGGACTTTGTGACAAGAGTGAAGGTTGAGAGTGAGCGGGATGAGCGTTGGGGTTAGTCTGTTTAGTTACAACTCACTTAGAACACGAATTAGTAGATTTTGTGTCAAAAGTGGCGGTCGAGAGTGAGCATGATGAGGGTTGGGGTTGGTTAAGTTAATGCTAACTGAGCGGAATAATTTTTCTACTTTAGAAAATGTGGCAAATTGCATTTCATTAGAGATGGCTTTGCAGCAAATTGCATGAGCAAGCGGTTCATATTTTTTTCCATCAAGTTGTATAAGTTTTTGGTTAAGATAGAAGGGTAAATGTTAGCAGGCATTTTTTTGTTACGATAGAAGGGTAAATGTATTGGTCGGTTGCTTCAAGAGTTAATAATGAACACAGTAGCGTATCAGTTGCATCTTGCATGCCCAATAATGGATATCATATTTTTATTTCGTGGTAATGCACGACATTCAACATTATGTTACAACGTGACAATGACTCAGGAGATACTAGACTTGCCTTCTTGGCTCGAGGGGTGTCACAGCGACGCATCCCTCCTCCCCCTTGATGACAATGGTGGATCAACACAAACGCCGAGGGGGTGGGGGTGCTGGAGGATAGTGGTGGAGAGTGGGGCGGTTGGTGGGGGACTCCTCCTTGACGCTTCATGGGGAGGTACGGTGTGAAGGAGAGAGGGCTCCATAGCGATGGTGAGATGGGCACCATCCGGTCTTAAAGGATAGAGCTCCAATGAGAAAAGTTTGATGGGAAACCGAGAAGGAAGAGGGGGGTCCAGCAAGAAAAGGGAACGATAGGTCGTTGGGTGGTTTTTTTGTGTTGGGACCGTGTGTTGGAGATAACATGACAGATAGTCCAAACAACCACATTTTTCACCCACACACCAACTAAATTTGGGGGAGACCGGACTGTCTAGACGGATGAATTTTGGGAAGCCCATTGGGCATTTGTTTGACGCCCAAACATATGAGAAAGAAATGTAGTCCGTAGCAACGCACGGGCAAATTTATTTGTTGGCCCCTGGCAACGCACGGGCAGTCTACTAGTCAACCATAGGTTATGTGTTTATCAACATACATAGCGAAAGGATTTGCAAGCAAGAAGTCTTGCTTTCCCAAGCTCATCTTTCCCTAATAATAATATATAATATATAATATATAATATATAATATATAATATATAATAATAATAATAATAATAATCTATCCCTAATAATAATAAAGCACGGGTTGACTCCGTGGGTTCACCGTCACAATACGCTTTCTTTCATAAATTTACGTTTTCAGTTTTTTTTCTTTAATACATCTATATTTATTTACCATATCCAAGGTGGTACTAATCTATCTATATATATCCTGGTTGCTTTGATGTTTTCCCCCGCCGATCCGGGAGCCCCTCGCCGCCCCGCCGCCTTCGCGCTCGGCCTCGCCACAGGCTGCCGCGCCGCCGGACCTCCACGCCTCGTACCCCTCTCCCTACTCTCCCTCTTCTCCGTTTCTTTCCCCTCTGTTTCTCTCTCACACACACAAGGACTGCCTCTCCCCTTCTTCTACAGGAGCAGCCATGGCCAACGACTAACGCCACCTCGCCCGGATTAGGCCGGAATCAACCTCCTGCAGCCGGATCCGCGCCATCCCGACCTCGCCGGCCTTCCTTCCCGTCTTCATCGCGATCCATCACCGGGCTCGAAGACAATCCCATTATCTAGCAGCAACCGCTGCCGCCGCCAGCAGCAGCAGCAACAGGCGCGGCCGAGATCGGCGGAGACGAGGGAGCACGCGCTCCCCGACTTCTGCCTCCACCCCATCTGCGCGCACGTTCGCCATCACAGGCGCCGGCGGCTACCGCGCCCAGGAGGTGCTGGACACATGGCAGCCCACGCTGAAGGCGGACGTCTACTCCTTGGGAGTGCTCCTACTGGAGCTCCTCACCTGCAAGTCCCCGACACACGCATCCATGCAGGACGGCGTCGGCGGCGCGCTCGACCTGTCGTGCAGTCGGTGGTGCGCGAGGAGTGGACGGCTGAAGTGTTTGACGTGGAGCTCGTGCGGCTGGGCACCCGCAGAGCTATGGGCATAGAGGCAGCAACTCAAAACTCGATGGTTTGCACACAGCAGCACAACGCCACGGTCTGCATGCGGCATGACCAGCTCCACTCAGGAACCCGGTTACCTCACCAACCAGATCAAGTGTCTCTCTGATTTGATTTTGGGTCAGTTTATTTCAGATTTTCTTTATTTTTCAGCTGGGTTCAGTTTCACATTCACCATACTGTTTGAGATCGTTGGTGAGGGACTACTACGGCGAGCTCGGCCAGAGCAAAGATGCCGGCAGGGCGAGATCAAGAACAGGAATTGAATGGTATGGCTCAGTACTATTGGGCTTGGCATTATTTTTCCAGCGAATTGTGTGTTTCTCTGAGATGAATTAAGTGCACCAAATATATGCATCTAAATTATTGTAATCTTTATCGTTATCCATTAGTCTAAAAATTGATGTTCAAAACTGTCTTCCGAGAGTAGTTTTAGTTGGTAAAAGTTTCAGGCACCAAATACACAAGAATTATACTCCCTCTGTATCATAATAGATGTCGTTCTAGCAGCTCAACTCATTATGGTATAGAGGGAGTTTTTGCTAAATGAGAGGCATAAGCATGATCAGTTAAGCTGATTCAGTTTTATGCTTAGAAACTAAATCACCTTTCACTCATTATTAGTGGTAATGGTTGTTTCCGTGTTTTTGTCTTATCAAATATGTGCCTAGGCCTCTATGTTAACCAATTCCAAAAGCATGCCTGAAAAAAAATATTGCTTGGATTTTTGAAGTTGTTCCCAGTGGAATGCTGGTTATAGATGCGACGCGCCGAGCTCCCGTAGCCGCAGCAGAGGAGCCGGAACTTGCAGCAACATCTACGACACCCTCCCAACGACCTGCAGGTAGGCCATGTCGTAGACGATGGCCCGACGACAACCACCAGGTATGCCCCTCTGCTCCTTGCCCTTCACGCTGGAATCAACAAGGCCACATAATCTTCAGTGTTTCACAATTATGGTCTGCTTCATGTTCTCTGATCAGATTGTAATATGATAATTATTTATATGTAGAAATATTGAGTTTTTTTTAGGGAATGTTGATGATTTCTGCCGGAGATTATGTTTCTACTTAATCATCAAACAAGGTGTTCGCTGGACGCAAGTATAACCTATCAAGTAAGGTGTTCGTGCAGTAGGTTACATCTTACACATTTTTTTCTGGTGAACTATTATCTACTCGACGATAAATTATGGCTAACATGCATTTAATTATACTGTTGTCCGAAGGTGTATTCAAATGGCAATACAAGTTATGGCTACAATGCTGCCAACGGCTACTACGACGTCTTTATGGCTTCTGGAATATTGAACAACAGGTTAGTGAAACAATAGTGAAAGGTTTTCTAAGATAATCCTATATCTCTAGAACTAAAAACCAATTAATAATGTTGAATGGCATTACTAACTTTATATTTTGTTTGTCCTGCACAAATTTAGCACCTTCTGAGGTGTTGCCAAGAGCATGTTGTTGAACATGGAGGGTTAGAGCTAAGAAATACTTGCAGGCTGCCAATGTATTAATGGTTAGGCATTTTTGGATTTGTCATGTTTACATGTTTACCAGGATAACCATAGCGGCTTCATTGCATCATACCCGAAACTGAGATCTTTGGGACGGTGCCAGGTGCTACTAGACCAGTAGATACAATTAATGATTATCTGTCCAGGCGGCTCTCACATCATCCTATGCTAGCTCCTCGACTTGGACAACAACAATTGTTTATCAAGTCTACTCAGCCATCGCCATGTGATTGTTAGTAAATCAAGCATTCTTTTCAAGAATATTGTTCCAAGTACGTGAGAATAATGTCCCGGGTTCAAGAAAATAGTAATTATCCATGTCAATTTTTAAAATATAAGATGCGTCTTTGGATATAATTGCTCAAGGTAGCTGAATAAAACTTGCAATCACCATAACTCAGTCTCGATGTGCAACTTTTAGATGGAGTTAATAGTTTGTTACTTATTGGAGTAGCCATTTTCACTTACACAGTAGAAAGTAAGTGGAATGTGAAATCAACTGTTAAATTTGCTTTGTGTGCTTCTACTAAAGATGGAAAGTGAGAGATATTGCTACCTTGGTTCCATACAAGACTTATTAGTCGGCTTGAACCCCTTCTTTTTCTTGCTAATTTGGACAGAACTCCAAGCTCTTCAGACGCCCATAAATCCTCCTCTCTCATCCGAGGATTGCAAGGAATCCTTGGTTGTTATACCCTAACCTCCCTATGTAATTCTTGGGTTCTCTATGCTAGGTGTGCGTCCTGTTGGTGCTGCTGCATGGGTCGCGGGGGAGGATGATCCAAAGTTCCTGTGGTGGAGGGTGGAATTGCTCTAGCGGGAGAAGGGCAGATGTGTCTTGCATTACTGCTGGGACGTCGCGGGCGTGTCTCACATCGCAGCCATGGTGGGGTTGTTTACACACAATTGGCAGTCCTGCCCATGGTTTTCACTTTCAGTGAGATTTCGGTGAAATTCACTGAATTTCAGTAATTTCAGCAGACACTGAAATATTACGTTTCGGCCAAAATATTTTAGCAATTTCAATATAGCACAACAATTCCAATATTTTTCAATTTTTTTTAAATTTTTTCAAATTTTTAATTGAATTCAAGTGAATATTTCGGTCATTTGGCTGAAATGGAAACTGAAATCACTGAAATACACTGAATTTCAGTGATTTCGGTTGGTGCTGAAATTTTTCTCAAACTGAAATTGAAAACCATGGTCCTACCTAAGACTTGGGGGCTACATATGGGCGAGTGAGATTTTTTTCCTCCCGTTGCAACGCACGGGCATCTGTGCTAGTAATAATAATAATAATAATAATAAAGCACGGATTGACTTTGTCGGGTTCACCATCACAATACGCTTCTACCCGTAAGTTTACGCTTTCACTTTGAATTTAAAACGTGTATGCGAGGTGGTACTAAAAAACTGTTCATTGGTCGCGTACGTCAATTCGTATAAGTCGCCGTTTCGTCCCTCCGGCTCGCTCGACTGGGCCGTGTTGATCGTTCCTGTCAACCGCGTGATGGGGCCTGGTCAAAAGGAAAAAGAAATGCAAAAAATACTTCACGTGAGTTTCAAACCCACGACCAAGGCCCCGGGGATGCAGCCGCAGATGCTGATCATCTCCTGCGGGGGCACGCGGAAGCTGCTGAACCAGGAGGAGGTGGCGGCGGCGGCGACAGAGCTCGGGTTCAACGTGACGGTGGCGGAGGCAGGGGCGTTCGTGGCGCTGGTGAACGCGGCGGACGTGCTGCTGGCGGTGCACAGGGCCGGGCTGACGAACCAGATCTTCCAGCCGACGCAGGCGGTGGTGCTGCAGATCGTGCCGTGGGGGAACATGGACTGGATGGCCACCAACTTCTACGGGCAGCCGGCGCGGGACATGCAGCTCCGGTACGTGGAGTACTATGTCGACGAGGAGGAGACGAGCCTCAAGGACAAGTACCCGAGGGAGCACCTGGTGTTCAGCGACCCCAAGGCGCTGCACAAGCAGGGGTGGCAGGCGCTCGCCGAGACCATCATGAAGCAGGACGTGAAGGTGAACCTCGCCAGGTTCCGCCCCTTCCTGCTCCAGGCCATCGACAAGCTGCAGGAGTAGCGGCGGCGGCGCCGTCGTCTCTGTTGTCATCCCCGGCTCATACGTACACATGAAAAACTGATGCGTACAAACCTAGCCGACCGTCGTGGACACCGGTTAATCCTATTTGGTGATTGTAGGAAAGTGACGATCTTTCAAGCCAACAACCAGGGGCATGAGTTCACGTCTTCAGGTATGTATATGCACATGATCGTGTAAAGTAGATGTTTATACATCTCCTGCCCAGTTTGATATTTGGTCTCTCATACTAGGAGTCGTTAATAAGCTTAAACTAATGAGATGGAACGATATTGCTTTCTGGGCAGCGATAGGCATCTGACTACTGATGCCCAGCCTCCCATCAAACCATTCATGAGCCCTACGATTAATCTAATCTGATGCGTTCGCTGCCCCCTTTAAAACGAGCTTGGGTAGTTATTTCTCGTACGTACAGAATCCAGCCTACATAAATTGCTTCGACAAATCATGCACTTTAGTGGGCCGGCCGTTAAGTGGGCCTCTAATTACATGTAATTATTTGGCGATATGCAACCTTCGATTTAGTACCATGCCACTTACAGATTTTAGGTAGGTTGCTCTAGGAAGCGAAACTTTTAACCAACACCAAATCTGCATCAGATGCACGTGCTTCTACCTCTGTTTGTAATTCATTTATGTTTGCGTTGATTGGTGAATTTGCTTATGCGGTGAATATCTTCTTCGATTTATTTGAATCTTTTTCCTATCTAAGATTATATTATGTTTCAGAAACATCACAATCTTGCTCTCATCGACCATAGTAATGGAGAATTGCTTCAAATATGCTTCCGTCAGAAATGAAAAATTATTTCACATGTATCAGTAGCATCACGATCTTGCTTCCACCGACTAGAGAATTGCTTCGAACCTTCTTCCATTAAAAATGAAAAATAATCCATATGTTTCGGAAGCATCACGATATTGCTTCCATCGACAAGACGACTGTTTCAAATCTTCTTCTGTCAAAAAAGAAAAATATTCCACATGTTTTGGAAGCATGACGATCTTGCTTCTATCGACTAGAGAATTGCTTCGAACCTTCTTCTCTTAAAAAGGAAAAATAATCCACATGTTTTGGAAGCATCACGATCTTGCTTCCATCGACAAGACGATTGTTTCAAACCTTCTTCTATCAGAAAAGAAAAATACACATGTTTTGGAAGCATCACGATCTTGTCTCCATGGACTAGAGAATTGCTCCCAATAAAATGTTATTTTGCTTCCATTATAGAGAAACATATTTCATCATAATTACACATGGTTCATATGAATTCTTGGTTAGTTTACAAAGAGAGAAAAAGGTCTACTGCCAAGTAAAGTCAAATTGCTTCCATACATCGAATTTCGCTAATTCAAATGTGACCTAGGCATCGTGGTTGAAGGCGTGATCCACGACGCGGGCAGGTAGAAGCTGGGGTGCCCCTGCCGAAGCCCCTTGATCTTGTTTGCCATGCCGTCCTTGATATTGTATTCCCTGACAGCCCCGAAGCAACTGAGTCGTGGAGGAAGTAAGACGGTGACAAATCTGCATCCAAGTAAGAGTATCAATTGTTTGCATCGTGCAGTTTTGAACTGTGAAATTAACAAGAAATAATACAAATCAATAGATAGTGCAGCAGGATTGTTGGCCTTTCTGAGACATGCATTATGGCCATGAGATATGGGAACGGGAGACGAGGAAGGTCGCTGATGTGCAGCCTCGTTGAACCGGTGGTGGAGGCAACAGTGGTGGCCGGCATCTAGCAATTTATCAGATTGGATCTGCCGCTTGCCGGAGTGGTCACAGCGGCTGCCTTTGCGGAGGATGCGAACTGCTACAACCACCTCGTGCTGATCTGAACGACGAACCACTGCTCCAATCCCTAAGCAGTGCATGTCGCGGAAAGTATGGAGATGGACATGGGCGTGGCCAGAATGACAGGGAAGCGACCAATTATGGATCTGTTTTGGTTTCCCCACTAATCGTGGGTGCATGATTAACGGGCTAGTTGGCACCTTCCTTCCGTGATTAATGGGTGTGTGGGAGTGGGGAGCGAGGGAGAGCTTCTCAGCCATGCGATGGAAGCCGAATCGAGGGTATAGGATTGGTCTGATGATGGGAAACAATCAGACGTATGAGGGGAAGTGTTTCCCTTGCTTTTTTAAGCAGTTAATCACAGGAAGAAACTGTTTTGTGACTATCGGCATCGAATAGAAACGAATAACGTATCGATACTGGGAAAATGGATAATCAGGTGTCTCTAACAGGTGCTAGCATATATTGCTTGCATCTCAAGATGATCCGGTACACAGATTTCATTCTCGACAGTACGATGATCTTAATAGATCAATAACCTGTATGAGAAAAAATATGTTTGTTATTTTGATTATCATGATGATCGTCACTCTGTCAGGTACCAATGTATCTTTTGGACGTTGTATGTTTGTTATTTTGTCAGTATTATATATATTCTTGAACTTTATTATTCCTGACTACGATACATATAAATTCACTCGGTACAAAAATAGTGGTCTTGAAAATTTTGAGCACGCTATTGCCTGGGTTGATGATAGCTGAACAACTTTGTTGCCACTGCTTGCAACCATGCCATTGACCTCCCTCGGGGTCGCCCTTCTCAACTGTAATCTCTGCTTGCGCAAGTTAAGCTCCTCCTTAGCAACGGCCCATCTCGATGGTGGCCTTCTATAAAAGCACTAAACCCTACCACAAAGCCGGCTCTGTATCCCATTATTTTTTGGTTTTCTTTTGTTGCAACGCACGGGAGCATTACAGGTCCATGAATTATAAGTTGTGGGGAAGGGAGACCCGCGAAGCAGTGGGGCCGAAATTTGACAAATATATATATTTTTCAATCGAAATGTACTTTTCGCCCCAGGCCAAAATGGCCAAAATTTAGCCAAAATAATAATAGTTAAAAGGAAGGAGGATTGTGTGATCAAAAAATAAGGAAGGATTCAAACGGGTAAGATCCTTAAAAAGGAAGGATTGTATAAGGCTACTTAAATAAGAAGGAAGTTTGATTGTCGTTTGAATATTTATAGAACATTGCTTTGGAGGGAAAGAAAATAGAAATGCGGCTCAAATATTTGACATTTTTATGTTGTATTTGTATATTAATTAATGAGTTATTTCTTTAAGAGCTTAGATTTATGATTGTGCTTGCCTGTTTGAAATATCAATTAATACTAGGAGCATTACAGGCCCATGAACTATAAGTTGTGGGGAAGGGTGACTCGCAAAGTGATGTGGCCGAAATTTCACCAAAATATATATTTTTCGGCCGAAAGGTTTCGGTACTTTCCGTCCCAGGCGAAAATGGCCAAAATTTAGCTGAAATCCGTTTTTTAACCAAAAATCAAAACACAGCTCCCGTTGCAACGCACGAGCATTTGTGCTAGTATTATTAAATGACCTCAGATCGTACGGGTGGTCTGAAAGGAAAATATACTATTTCAGACCCGTACTCTTATCATCTGATAGTTAAGTCGTCGTGCGATCGCCATTATTACCTAGTACACGTACCTGTATGTACGAGCAGTGCTGGCCAGCAATGCTATTCACTAACAATGGACTTATCGTACTTCGTTAAATATTCTTATATGAAAATCCATTTGTTGTAGCATGATTATGTTTAGCGATGGACATTAGGGGGACACATATGGTCAATATATATGCTGTTTTTTTGGAAATGTCACAAGAATCAAATAAAATATAATTGAAGATGTTTACCGCACAAGAGCTAATATTATGTCAAAGAAATATCGCTTGTGCGCTAAAATATATATATTTAGATTCTATAGCCACCGGTGAGGCCAGCGGGGGCAACCCGTGTGGTTGTCGTTTGGGGGAAACCTGTGCGGCAAGCGTCACTGGTGAGGCCGGCGGGGCGGCGCACTAGGATGCTGCAGTATGAACGGACTAAGGATCTAACAGTATAATATTTTATTTGTTTTTCGGGGAGAAATGAACAACGAAACACGGCGCATGAACGCATGTATGCCACGAGACGTGCCATCGTGAGTCAATGGCGGCAGGTTTCCAGCATTCGTGCCTCCGATCTCCAAGCAGTCCAATCTCCAAGCACTGGACGCTGGACGCGCGCAGGTTGCCGACCGGCCTTGATCGCCGTGCGCCTCCCTCCACCGTTAGATGTCAGTCCACATCGCGTTTCATCGAGCGCGTGATACCAATACAGATCCGACAAATCCGGGGTACATTAGTAGAAAAGGGGGCAATTGTCCAGCCTGAGTCAGCCCATTAGTTCCGATTCAGTCTAGAATAAAGGGTGAGGGCATGTCACGTGGAGGCCCATCTGTCCCGGTTCTGGTTTGAACCGGGACTAAAGGGTGAGGGCATTAGTAACGACCCTTTAGTCCCGGTTCAAGAACCAGGACTAAAGGCCCTTATGAACCGGGACAAAAGGCCGGTTTTCTACTAGTGGTAATGCGATATTACCCTTCCTATTCATACTACCTCCGTCATGTTTTATTAGTCTCCATCATATTTAGTGCCGTGTTATGACCAAAATTATAATAACTAATAGAATATAAGTTATACATAGCAAAAGTAATAACATACAAAACTATGTTCAAATACGAAACCAAAGATATAATTTGTCCTGACATGCATTACCATTTTATTAATTAAATCTACGGTCAAAGTTTAGCATAAAATACAAAGACGACCAATAAATCAAGACATAGGTATTAGCTTGCATTGTAAACCTTTGATGACATTTTATTTATTTTCAGTACAACCTGTTACGACGTACTTGAGAAAGTATGCATATCCTGTTGTTTTGATGTTTATAATATGGGAGTAACCTAAGAAACAATCGCCTAGAAATGAAGTTTGACTTGATTTCTTCATCCCTCAGCGGAGCACGGCATGTTCTTACACCAGTCGAGCCTTTTTCTATAGAATTATGGAAAGCCCAAGTGGTTGCAGTTGTACCTGTACCGCAAGAATAAGAAAACTTGCTATTCACTCAGTTTATCTTCCCGCCCACCCCCGTGCATCTCCATTAATTGGGCTTCCATGGCTCTCATGGGTTGTAGTGGGGTTGGGCGGCCGCCGCCAGCACAGATCGACGCGAGGCCACTGGTGGTCGTATGCCATTCGATGGGAAAGACCACATCAACCACGACCTACTGTCAAGAGAGCTCACCAGAAGGTCACCCCGCGCCGCCCACAGTCGTCCAGGAGCCAGAGCCGGAAGGTCCAGACCGGATCTTAGCCACACACCATGACATCCAGATCTCATGAAGCCGCCATGCCGCCACCGTGCCGCCAACACAGGTCACCACCGCTGGCACAAATGCCTGACGCCGCGCCACCGACCCACGCAAGCACGGCGCTGCCGCTTGCAGATGTCGTCCCGCGCTGCCTGGGAGGTACAAGCGAAGGGTGTAGGGTTGGGCGGTGGCGAGGAGATCCCCCTGTCGCTTGTGGGAGTGACATGGCACGTATGAAGTATCAAGCCGTAAACTAACCAATGTTCCAAGAAATAAACTAATATATTCTTACATATCTTCTCCCATGCACAAGAAGCTAGCATTCTTTTCCCTGCTTGGGTCAAACATTTGTACACCGACTGTTTTATTTCTTAAAAACACAGGAGAGGCATTCTTACTTTTGCTTTCCCAGCTTCAACAAGTTCCTCCCGATGTCCCACTTCCTCCTTAGACTAGCCACAATGGGTAGTAACATAGAGTAGTAACATGCCAATATTACTAGTCTATGTTACTACCTCTATAGTGGGGAGTAACATATATGTTGTAACATGCAACATTTCATTTATTATGTCATAGACTCATCTTACCTTGATATGTGTGATGTTACTCATACTACTAGTAACTAGCTATGTTACCACATGTCTCTTTTTCTTCATTTATTGCTTGCCACATCATCTATTTTATCTAGATATGTGTGATGTTACTACCTATGTTACTTCCACTGTGGGTAGTCTTACTATTCATCATCATTTCACCTCGTCTAACACTTCAGATGTATGAGCTAACCAAGTGAATTTTCTTAAAATCATGAACTATAAATAATTCTGCCCAAATTTTAATGGCAATAACATTGTTTTAATGAAATTAATAGCAAATGACAATCCAATCATCTCGCATACTATGACCCAAGTATACTATATTATTGAATTTTGCATCCTATCGAAGTCAACCTTCGTTAATAACTTTGTCCTGAATACTAAGTATAACTCAATTATGCCAGTCTAGAACATCCAGTTGTCCAACAGAATAAAAAGCTACACACATCCTTCAGTCGTATACCAAGAAAACGCTGCCATCCATACATACACCTAAAATCAAAAGAAAGTGTTAGAACATAGTAGAACCGCTCATTCACCCCCTCACTCCCTCCATCTCTCCCTTGATAACCAGTACCAATAATTTCTCACAAACAAACCCAGTACCAATAACAAAAGCAATCAAGAAAGTACACCTCAAGCTACATACAACAAGCGAAAGGAGTGCTTGCTTAGATTATTGGCAAGGCGGTGCAGAGAAAAACGGCGATTGTGCCGCATCATTGTTGGCCTCAATGCCGAAAATGATATCTTCGAGTACACAAAGCCATTTGAGGATGTCAATATTGGCTACCTGGTTGTACGGAAACCAATGAGGCACGTTGTAGCCGACCGTACACGCGGAGGCACGAGGAAGCTAAAGACCTGCGCCGTCGGCTTCTTTGAGAAGATGGATGTGGCCGGGCAGCGGGATCAACAAGGTGAGGGAGGCGATCAACTAGGGGTGCAGAGCGGCGCTCGATCCGCCCCACTTCATAGGCAAAATTGGTTTAGGTTAGTTATAATTACCCAACTCAGATTTAGTTCAATTTGAACTAATCCTCGATTTATGCGGGACTATGC
Source organism: Triticum dicoccoides (assembly GCF_002162155.2). NCBI lineage: Eukaryota > Viridiplantae > Streptophyta > Magnoliopsida > Poales > Poaceae > Triticum > Triticum dicoccoides. The sequence continues at coordinate 1,751,070 of NC_041382.1, forward strand.
GGGACGCCCGCTTGCATCCCTATGATCAACGATGATGACCATGGTGAGAGCATCTGGGCGTGGGTGGTTTACCGGGTCCAGCTGAGTCAGGAGTTGAGGCGACATGGTTTGGGGAATAGGGATGTAGCTCGCAGCCAGCGGCGGGGATAGGGCGGCATTCGAGCGAGGGATGTAGCCGGCATTGAAGATGCCCTTAGTAGTAGTAGTTTGTGCGCGTGTGTGTGTCCCTAATGCTAGTTGGGTCTCAACCCATATCAAATAAGCCAGTTTGCTCTCTCTCTCTCTCTCTCTCTCTCTCTCTCTCTCTCTCTCTCTCAGACTTTGAGAGATGCATATCTCTCACCTTCGTCGTAAGTATTGAAGGAAGATCGTTGTAATAACCGCCTCCATACTGCAACCCTATCCTCATTAGCCAGTTATGCTTGGTTTGGTCTGTTGGATTGTGGACCAAGAAAGTATTTAAATTTACATTTTTTGGTGGTAATTCTACATTGTATTCATTGCCTCGTTTAGCTCCCTTTTATTGAGCGATCTTTGTATATTGAACAGTTCTCTCAAGCGAGCCAACCTATAGTTGGATGGTTAGGTGGATAGTCCACGGCTCACCAAGTTTTAAGTCCTGGTGCTCGCATTTATCCTGGATTATTTCAGTATTTCCGGTGATACATTTTCAATGGGAGGGGACGTTCCCGTCAACTAATCCTCGATTTATGCGGGACTATGCGGGACGCCCGCTTGCATCCCTATGATCAACGATGATGACCATGGTGAGAGCATCTGGGCGTGGGTGGTTTACCGGATCCAGCTGAGTCAGGAGTTGAGGCGACATGGTTTGGGGAATAGGGATGTAGCTCGCAGCCAGCGGCGGGGATAGGGCGGCATTCGAGCGAGGGATGTAGCCGGCATTGAAGATGCCCTTAGTAGTAGTAGTTTGTGCGCGTGTGTGTGTCCCTAATGCTAGTTGGGTCTCAACCCATATCAAATAAGCCAGTTTGCTCTCTCTCTCTCTCTCTCTCTCTCTCTCTCTCTCTCTCTCTCTCTCTCTCTCAGACTTTGAGAGATGCATATCTCTCACCTTCGTCGTAAGTATTGAAGGAAGATCGTTGTAATAACCGCCTCCATACTGCAACCCTATCCTCATTAGCCAGTTATGCTTGGTTTGGTCTGTTGGATTGTGGACCAAGAAAGTATTTAAATTTACATTTTTTGGTGGTAATTCTACATTGTATTCATTGCCTCGTTTAGCTCCCTTTTATTGAGCGATCTTTTTATATTGAACAGTTCTCTCAAGCGAGCCAACCTATAGTTGGATGGTTAGGTGGATAGTCCACGGCTCACCAAGTTTTAAGTCCTGGTGCTCGCATTTATTCTGGATTATTTCAGTATTTCCGGCGATACATTTTCAATGGGAGGGGACGTTCCCGTCAACTACGAGCCGCCTATGATGACTTCGTAAAATCTCAAGATGATATGCCAGCTCAGTATTTCGAAGGTGCTCATAGGGATATGGTGTGCGTGCGTGCGTTCATAGGGGTGAGTGTATGCATGTATATATAAGCGCTTGTGTTTGTACTTATGTTAAAAAAAAGAATATTTCTCTCGTACCTTTCTACACATGGACGGAGCCGCATGGTCGAGAGGCGAGGAGATCTTTTTTTGTGTGTACGAAGTTATGTAGGCAAGAGACGAAGCCGCGCAAAATCAGATGGCCCTGCATAGCACGGATCCAACGGCCGCTAGGTGACGGGCACAAATTTGGGCGGGCCGGTTGGCGCCTAGGGTCGCTCATTATTTAATGATAATAAATGTGGGAAAGCTAGACTTCTCTAATTTGATAGTTATATCTAACGCATGCTATCACTAGCTCAATGCACGATCCCGCAAAAGAATAAGTAGCTCAATGTACTAGAAGTACTATTCTCTTACGTGTACTAGGTATTAATGATGAAGACCGGAAGACAACGATCACATAATCCCACCCAACGTATGGATCTGAGAAGATTATACCTTTCCAATTTCTTGTGCGCGTATATACGTTAATTAATGATGATAAATGTGGAAAAGTTCGGACTTTAGTTAATCTAATACTACTCCATTCGTTTCATAATATAAGAGCGCTTTTGACAATAAAGGGAGTAGCTCAATGCACAATGGGCATCGTTGCTACTCGGTAGCATGACATGCCAGCACCGCTCATCCTACCAAAAGTATGTCCCCTTTAATCCGTTTTAAACCGACTAATGATCTACCAATTTAATAATTTATATATTTTCGGAGAAAATGAACAAATGGAACTAGTTAAAGCTAACTAAACAGGACTTACGGGAACGCGAATTACATCCCTATGTGTACGGTTGTTAGTCAGTGCTCGGCAGCGGGGGCCTTCTTTCTCCCCGGCTGGTGACTCGTAGCACGGTATGCGGAGCTTGTGGGGACACGGGTTCTCACTTGGGTGTGGCGGTGGCTAGGCACATGGCTTGGCCGGTGGCACGCGTGGGCGGTGGAGTTGTAGAGATTTCACGGTTGTCTGGGTCTGTAGTAGCAGCGACCCCGATCGGATCTGCCCACGGCGGTAGGGAGCTCTTGGGCTTCCTAGGAACCCACGGGTTGTACTAGTGGCTTCGAGGGAATGGGTAGTCTTCCTCCATGGTGGCGGTGGTTCAGACGGCCATTGGCACGGCGCCGAGCTTCTTCAGGGGCATGATGACTTGGTGATGGCGGCAAGGCTGCGGCCTGAGGATGGTGGGCGCAGGGACGCCATGGGTGGTGATGGAGATGATGGTGACCGGTGCGACAAAGGCGACCAGAGTGGCTTGAGGTGCCGGCTACTTGGGTGGCCCCCGTCACGATGGAGATTGGCCAGATCTGACAAAGCGCTAGTCGCTACCCCCTCTGGTGCTGCTTGTTAGCTGTCAGTCAGTGGCTCAAGTTAGTTCTCGTTTTGCACGGCACGGTGATTTGTTGCGGTGCAGCCGTGATGGCAATTTTGGCTTCCCTTCATCCTTCAATTGTGGTAGGATCTCGTGGGTTGGGTGCGAGACACCCTATGGCGTCGATAAGTTCAACTGGGATGCTGGGGCGACGTCATTGCATGGCAGGCTACCAATTTGGCTCTCTTTGGGCTTCGTAGTGGTGGTGGTGTCTAGCCCTTTTGGTCATGTGGCCGGCAGGTGGCCCTCACTTCTTTTTCTGCCCAATGCCAGGGCTCCAGGTGAAAATCAATGTTTCTTTGGTCTCGATAGCAGCATCTTTTTCTGCCATTACCCTCATGGGGCATTGTCACTCGGACCGCAATGGTGTGTTGTGTCGTCCTTTGCTCTTGCTCGGCAGTGTCTTCATGTCGTTCTTTTGCCATGCGCATCTTTCTTTGGTGTGAATTCTATTGGCAGGCTATTCTTGTATCTACTATTCACGAGGGCTTTCCTGACTACCTTGTGTCATTCGGCCATGTATTCCGAATGTTGCTTTATATATCAAGAGGGGCAAAAGCCTGGTTCAGGAACTTACTATGGAATGTAGTTCAAAGCCAATTTGTAGGAAACATTCCTGAATCTTACAAATCAAATAAGCCCTCAAAATTCCAATCTTCCAAAATTCATATGAAAATATGTGGAATTAGGTAGACCATCAAACTAAGATAGATACACCTACATATATATCTTCAACCGTGGGAAATTGAAACACACAGTTATTTTGTAAAATATGTTGTTTGATTGAAAAAATGAGATCTTTTTTCTAAAAAACAAGTTAGGATCATGACATTGATTTCATTCAAACATAGAAAACAACATGTGGTTGCATTCGATGGATTTTTTTTTGGTTTAATTACATGTTAGAATAGAACATGTGACGTATTCTTGTAGATTTCAATCCTACAAATAAAACGTCTTGCAAAGGCACTATACAATGTCCATCACAAATGCAAGGACGTCATCTTTAGTGTGGGTAGATCTTACGAGGAATGATGATTGTGGCTTCATATATTCCATTAGATAAATATCACTTGTGGCGTAAAAATATTCAATTCAATTTCATGTGGGGTCAAATGATTATTATGACATGTTGAAAAACAAAAACAACACACACACACACACACACACACACACACACACACACACACACACACACACACACACACACACACACACACACACACACACACACACTTATATTAGTCATATACAACATAAGAATAATTAACTGTATCATTGTCCATTCGATGGGTACACGAATTGGAAGAGTACATGAGGAGCGTTGGTTGCTAAAATTTAAGGTTTCAGTAAAACAGCTAGTTGGTACAATTGGGTACAATGATAAACATCTATTAACTGTGACATGTTTTGGTACGAGATACGCTGATTTATCTAAAGAAAATAAACAATTTGTGCTAATGTTTTTCTGGATTGTCGTTGTAATTTGAAAATATTCTGTTTATTTTAGTAGTATGAGAAATTCAAGCATTGTACTCCCATCGTTCCTTTATATAAGGTGTCTTTGTTTTTCCCAAAAATTCCACAATGTAGGTGTATTTCTCTTTTCGTCCCAGTTTTCCGTGTGTGCCCTTCCACCATCCAATACATTCCGTTCATAAAAACTAGTACGTAGTCCCCAATAGAAAGGTAGTAAGAAAAGAATCTCTCCGTAATTCACGGCGGAGCTGCGACCTGGGACGGTGGCGATGACGTTTTTCTGCAACCGCCATCAGATTTTGCTACAACCGACGACCCGCGACGGTGGTGACCCGCGACCCGCATCCATTCATGGCAGAGCTGCGACCCGCGACCCGCGACGGTGGTGACAACATTTTGTTGCAACCTTCGTCAGTTTTTGCTACTACTGGGCGAGAAATTTATTACATCCATTTAATGGCGGAGAGCGGTGGCTGTCCTTCGGGGGAAACTTGTGAGGCAAGCGTCACGCGAGCAGCGCAATGGGATGCTACAACCATGGAGCATCGAGGCGGCGGGAGTTGCAACCGGTTGATGGCGGAGCTTGAACCAAAATTGATGGCTGGAGAGGATCATCGGCGAGCACCGGGAGGGTAGCTCTGCGAGTCAGCAATCGGCCAGTTGTCGTTGCCCTCGCCAGAGCTGCGCATATGAACGGAGTCACGTGGTGGAGAGGCGAGGGGATTGTTTTTTCTTTTTTCGCATATGAAGTTATGTAGGGATGAGAGCGAAGCCGCGTAAGATCAGACGGCGCCGTGTAGTACGGATTGGGAGGCCGCCGCGGCGCTTCTGGGCCAAACTTGCGCCGTTCGGCCGGCGCCTAGGGTCGCCCATTATTTAATGATGATAAACGTGGAAAGCTAGACTTCTCTAATTTAATAGTTATTATATCGCATGCTATCAGTAGCTCAATGTACGAGAAGTACTGTTGCTCGTACGTGTACTAGGTATTAATGGTGAAGACTGGAAGACAACGATCACATGATCCCACCAAACGTACGGCTCGAAAGAAGGTACGTGAGGAGCGTTGGTTGCTAAATTTCAAGGTTTGATTAAAATAGCTAGTTGGTACAATTAGGTACAATGATAAACATCTATTGACTGCGACATGTTCTGGTACGATATACGATGATTTATCTAAAGAAAATAAACAATTTGTGCTAATGTTTTTTCTTGATTATGGCTCTGAATATTCTGTTTACTGTAGTAGTATGAGGAATTCGTATTACCGTCGTTCCTTCATATAAGGTGTCTTTGTTTTCCCCAAAAAATTTAGTGTAAGCACAAAAGAGTTAGGCACTGTCCATCACAAATGCAAGGACTTCGTCTTTAGTGTGGGTAGATCATTCGAGGAATGCTGATTGTGGCTTCATATATTCCATTAAATAAATATCACTTGTGGCATAAAAATCTTCAATTCAATTTCATGTAGGGTCAAATGACTATTATGACATGTCGAAAAAGAAACACACACACACACACACACACACACACACAGAGAGAGAGAGAGAGAGAGAGAGAGAGAGAGAGGTTATGATATGTGTCTTTTGCATGCTAGAAAAATGTTTTAACTATATTAGTCATATACAACATAAGAATAATTAACTGTATCATTGTCCACTCGAGGGGTACATGAATTGGAAGAGTACGTGAGGAGCGCTGGTTGCTAACATTTAAGGTTTGAGTGAAGCAGCTAGTTGGTACAATTGGGTACAATGATAAACATCTATTAACTGTGACGTGTTTAGGTTCGATGTACGATGATTTATCTAAAGAAAATACAAAATTGGTGCTCGTGTTTCTTCTTGATTATCATTATAATTTCAAAATATTCTATTTATTGTAGTAGTATAACAAATTTAAGCATTGTAGGAGTATCTCATAAAAATAAGATGTGCAGACTCGGGTTTGGTGCGAGTGGTAGTCTTGTAAGTAATAAGTTGCAAAATATTAATTTGTAATCTAGTTATAATATATCGTTGTCTTTTTACACCTATTATTGTACACATATAAAGCTGATTATATATTATATCGTACCACGTGTTTTTCATTTGATTTCCTAGGGTGATTACCATAAGGTAATTGTTGATACATGTGTCTAAGATAAAAAATAAAATCATACTCCCTCCGTTTATTTTTACTTCGCATATAAGATTTAGTCAAAGTCAAACTACACAAAGTTTGACCAAATTTATATAAAAAATATGAACATTTACAATACTAAAACTATATAGTATGAAAATTCGTTTCATGGTGCATCTGATAATATTCATTCCATATTGTGAATGTTTATATTTTTTAATATAAAGTTAGTCAAACTCTACAAAGCTTGACTTTGACCAAACCTTATATGCGGACTAAAAAGAAACGGAGGGAGTAATTACTAGCTTATAGGAGTTTGGGTCACATGATAAACTATAGTCATAAAAATAACCTATGAGAGAAATTATTTCAATATTATGGACGTACATTTAAGTTTTGACACAAATGAATAAAGATCAGATCATCAAGCAATCGAATTTTGGATACAGCACGAAGGAACACAAAAGAAAATACATTTTTTAGCTCAGATTATAGAAAATAAGTACTCTATAAATGTATTATATGTGTACATTGAAATATACAAGGGTGCGGTAAGTAGTTTTTATTTTTTTATAGACTTCGCTTTGCCATCCGCCTCGTCTTTTAGTATATAATATATGTCATTAATAAAAATTCCTATACAATTCTTGGTTGGCCTAGAAATTATAATATTTAGCCGTTTTACAAATAACAAATAGACTATATTAGAAGTAGCAAATATAGTCGCTGAGAGAGGCGACACGTGGTCGATGCCGTCAGCATTGTATGTGGGACTTACATGTTTTTTTTTGACACAGCACAGACGCAAGCGCTCATACATACACTCATACGCTCACCCCTATGAACACGCGCGTGCACACACACCCTATCCCTATGAGCACTTTCGAAAGACCGAGCTGTCATATCATCTTGAGATTTACGAAGTCACCGTAGGCGTCTCGTCGTCGAGGGGAACGTCTCCTCCCACTGAATGCGCATTGCCAGAAATCCTAAAATAAATCTAGGAATAATGCGAGCACCAGGACTTGAACCCTGGTGGGCTGGAGATACCACACTGGCATTATCAACCTCTCCTCTTTCGACAAGTGTTTCGCTCCTGTTCCTGTCACGCTGCTCCTCGTCTTCGACCACCCAATCGATGAACCTGCTGAGACAGTCAAGAAGGCCCTGTCGGAGGCACCCTATCCTATGGCTGGCCGCCTCGTCGTCGGACCCGATGGGGAGCCGATCCACATCTTGTGCACGGGAGAGGGCGTCTCGTTCGTGAGCGCGTCGGCTAGCTGTGCGCTGGACCAACTCATGATGTCGGCGCTGCTCCTCGGGGACCTTGCCGTGCGCTACCCTGCCGATTATTGCCGCCCCAGCGACACCACGCTAGTGGATCGAACCACGTCCTGGCCGACGCGGCTGGGATGGCGCAGTTCCTCCAGGCCGTCGCCGAGCTCGCCCGTGGGATGCCAACGCCGTCCGTCGTTCCGGTCCGGTCCGAAGCCGATGGCACAATCCCGCGCCTCCCGTCGCCTGTCGTCACCGCAATGAGGTCTAGGATGAGGGTTGGAATGGAGGAAATGGCATGCCTCCACGTCACCATCTCATGGAGCTTGATCAGCTGCATCAAAGCCGAGTGTGGCGGCGACTGCACGGTGTTCGACGCCGTCGCAGCGGTGCTGTGGCAGTGCCGCACCCGCGTGCTGATCTCCAACCCCGACACGCCAGCGGCCCTCGTCTTCTCGAGCGACATGCGCGGGCTAGTGCGTGCCAAGCGCGGCTACTACGGCAACTGCGTCGGGAGTCAGCCGGTGGAGGCGAAGAGCAGCACGGTGGCGAGCGGCGACATCAAGGACCTGGTGAAGCTCATAAGGCTTGCCAAGGAGATAATACAGGGTATGATCACGGACGGCGGCGACGAGACCACCAGCGCCTGTGCCGGGGTGGGTCAGCAGCAGGAGAACCCCCCTCCGAGGCACAACACGCTGGTTGTGACAAGCTTGCGGAACCTTGGGTTCGACGCGGTAGACTTTGGGCGTGGGGGACCGGCGCGGGTGATGCCACCACTGTCACCGGCAGAGCGGGTGCCCATGAACGTCTGCGTCATGTGCCCGCCATGCAAGGGAACGGACGGCGTCGACGTCGTGTCCCTCTGCGTCAAGCCGGAGCACGCCGATGCCTTCCTACGGGAGTTGGCCGCCTTACACATGCACATGCACATGCTCGCACGTTTATAGTGCATGCACGCAAGCATGCACATCCACACATGCGATGAAGAATAAATGCCGTGAACAAGAATTTTCACACATAGTCAGTACAAATCCCGTATGGCAAATAAAAAAACACTTCAAATTTTCTTACTTGTATCATTATCTTATAATAAGTTATGTATGTTTTAAATAAGGGGATTTAATAAACATTTGAATATTTCTTTCTTCCCTGGCTCATCTTACCACTCATAGGAAACATAGATCAAGCTTTGCAGGCATTGCTCGGTGCAAGTCCCCGTATGCGGTACCATTCTAAATATGGACCTTAGAGGTCCATTTCTAGAATAAAAGCACATACAAAGAGACCGCAAGTAAGCTTATGACTTCATCTCGGACACACACAGTGTCATATGCCAAGGACTTTGCAAACCGAATATCACAACAATTTCACTACCAAAGAGGCAACATATATATGAATTGGGCATACAAGTGCCAAGATCCAAATTATAATACAACTAGAGACCAACATGGTCCAACATAACACAAACACAACAAAAGTCATCAATAGTATGGGTACAGACAATATCCAAAGTACCAAAGAGGCGAAAACATATGTATAATTCTTTACGGTTTAAGACTAGTTTTGGAAATATGTTTAATCTCAAGTTGCACTTTTTGTCTGACCCATGTGAACTGCACCAGAGAACAACCGACTACAGGGGATAGACAAGTAAACTCCAACGACGGAGTGCAGTTACCGAACTGGGAAGTGAAGCATGGCATGAATCAAAGTGAATCGCATGACTTTTTTTGGTCTTTCTATAATATTTTTTATATATCCATCGGGGGGACTGCAAGGACCAAATTAGTGAACTGCAGATTTTGTTTTATGAGTGTCAAATGTTATATGCGAGTCAAATGTGTGCTGGAGCAAACCAAAGAAATAAATCTATATTACAGTTTTTCGGAGTGTTTCTTAAGATGGCAGTCCAACAAGTAGACATGTGGCAAGCGTTGGAACCTTGCTGAGGGTCAAAGGGATGGAACTTGGCACAGATGACATATGGCAGTGGCACCTGGTACATTCCAGAACATTTTGTCCCTGTGCGCAATGGTGAAGCTACCTTAGGCCTTGGCCTGCCTAGCCCAGAAGGAATGCTGGACACTATGCAGCCAGACCAACAGTTTCCATCAGGTTAACCCATCCGGCCCGCCTTACTATTTGTTTCACCCTATGCCACTGTTGTGCGTGACGCTCGGCAAACTGCTGCCGAGTGTGAGTAGCAAGGCATTGGGCCAAGAAGACACGTCACGGCAACTGTGAGCTCACGAAAGCAGCCTTGTCCACGGTTTTGTAGCCTTTCCTTCGTTGTCCCTTGAAGGCTAGGACAAACTATTTCCTCCAAACTTCGTCGGTGAGCCCGTGGATTTGCCACCCCTCGGCCTGCCGCTCCATCAGCCGGTGGCTGGGAGGGGAATCCCGGTGCCTCTGCTCCGGTTGGTAGTTCTAGATTAGGGTCTTTTAGTCCATGCGGGTGTGGCGCTCGGACGGATGGTGGCGCTTCTTTTTTGACTTTGTATTTTGAGCTTTGATTCTCTTCGAGTTTGTCGATACGCACGTAGTCAACGGTGCTCGGCGTAGGTTCCTGCCGTCTCCTTGTGGCAACGAGGTTAGGGTTTCTTATCATGTGGTGAGATTTGGATAGGTTCTTTATATTTATTCAAGGGTTCAACTGCGACGAGCGCGTGGCTTTAAGGCAATGGTCCATAGGGGCACGTGCATGAAGACTACCCCTGCATTCATCGGCAAGATCAAGCTGACTAATCTAGTGGAGCGGCGACAATGGCACGCCGGCGGTTCGTTCTGGCGACGGTAGTGATCGTTTGGTGGTCTCAGAATCTTGATGTAGTTTTTATTATGTTTGAGGTGCTTTGTACTACCGATGAAGCTCATTTGATAATAGATCTGAATTCATTTTGAGGAAGAAAAAGAACCTTGTCCACGGTTTGCCGAGCCACCTTCGATTTTAATCAAACACAGTGACTCACGTCACAGAAATCCGTACACAAGGACCCAAATCGTGCGTGGGTGTGGCTACCCCCATAACCATTCCACGAGAGAAGACCTTCACCGTCGCTGGCCAAAATTGGTGTATAAATACCACCTCTTTGGCTACATCGAGTCTCCCACCAGGAACAAAGACACCATGGGCGTGGCCATGATCTGGGTGGCGGTGGCGGCGTCTTTGGCCACGTCGTGGGCCATCATCAGCGCGTTGTCACGGTTCTTGTGGTCACCCCTCGCCATAACAAGGGCGTTCCGGGCGCAGGGCGTGCGCGGGCCGGACTACCGGTTCCTGGTCGGCAACATCGTCGAGATGAAGCGGCTCCTCGTGGAGAGCGCAGGCCTCGTGCTCGACGTCGGCTGCCATGACTACGGCGCCCTGGTGCAGCCCCACTTTCGCAAATGGATGGCCCTCTACGGTACGTCCACGCCTTAATTTTTTGGACCATTTGCACGGGCGCTTTCTTCTCATCCTACTACCTCCGTCCTGTGATCCTCTTTGTATTTTATGCCAAAATTTAATTAATCAGAATTATAACTGATCAAAAATTAGTGCACATCACAAAAAATTATATCGTTGGATTCGTCACTACTAGGAAAAGGGCTATAGATAGGATTGATTCTAATGGCGCACCGTGGAAGCAGTGCGCCACTACTATATACTAATGGCGCACCTGTTTATGATACGTCATTAGTGTGGAAGACACTAATGGCGCACCGTAAACAGGGTGCGCCACTAGTATGAATTATTTTTTTTCCATTTTCCCATACATACTAATGGCGCATCGGGTCCATAATGCGCCATTACTATCTATAACTACTAATGGCGCACCAAGCAGGCAGTGCGCCATTACTGTAAATTTTGTTTTATTCTTTTTTTTTGCAAAACTACTAATGGCGCATCGTGGCACAGTGCGCCATTACTAGTTTAAACTAGTAATGGCGCACTCAGAGGAGATGCGCCATTAGTATATATACTTATTATTTTTACTTTTTTGCAAAACTACTAATGGCGCACCGTAGGCTGATGCGCCATTAGTAACCAGGGTTACTAATGGCGCATTTTCCTACGGTGCGCCATTAGTAACCTGGGACCAACAAGATATTTTGGACAGCCCACACCTACCCACTCACTTTCCCCACCTCCTTCTCCAAGCTTTCGGCCATCTCCTCCTCCTCACCTCATTTCCACCATAGATTCAACAAAATTAAGTGGTGAAATTACCTTTTTTTGGTAGGTAAGTAAGGGAAAGCTATCTTCATGATATAGATCTATTTTTTTTTCTCCCTAGCTCGCTCCAACAACGTGCACATGCACTTTTTGTGGCCTGGCTAGATCTATGTATGTTTGTGGTGTTGCATGTGTTTGTGGTGTTGCATATATGTTTGTGTTTGAAGGTACCGGTATTTGAAATATGCGATAGTTGCCAATATTTTGCCGGAATGTTTTGATTCATTTCCGTTTCAGCGAGAATTTTGGCACTATGCATTTTTTTGGTCCTATTTTTAGGGAAGGTCATGCCAAATTTTCTCTTGGTTCTAACATATCGTTTTGCTCTACCCCACAGGCGACCATGGTCCGCACGATGACTGAAGGCATCGTGAATAGGTTTTTGAGCTCCGCGAAGGCCGAGATGCTTCAAAAGAACGAGACGGAGATAAGATGTCCATGTCGAAGATGCAAGCTGAAGAGCCTTATTGCGGACCCGGATTCCGGGCTGGTGCGGGACCACCTGCTCTTGCGTGGTTTCATGGATGGCTATCGGTGGCAAGGTGATGAAGATGACTATCAAGTCGTCCATGGCCGGGGCCGGGCAAGAAATGAGGAAGGGCAACAAGACAAGTACCACCGCGGCGAGGGCGGGCGAGAAGATGAAGAATCTCCAGGACATGATCACGACGGTGATGCTGTAGTCATCATGTAGAAGATGTCGTACATGATGATGAGGAAGATCAAGACGAAGGGAATGATCATGAAGATGAAGATGCCGGAGCAGACGACGATGGAGGCTGGGTGCAGGACCCTCATATTCAAGAGCTGCTTCTCAAGCGGACGGATAACGCAAGAGCTGCCGCCCGAGAGAAAGCCAAGCTGGATCAACTGGAGATAGACGCGGTTACTCCATTGTATGAAGGATGCAGGCCCGAGGATACCCGCCTGAAAGTAACGCTCATGGCTCTGGAGATGAAGGTAAAACACAAAATGACCGACGCATGCTTCGACGAGAACATGTCATTCTGGCACAAACGTCTTCCCAAGGGGAACAAGTGCCCGACCAGTTTCGAGGAGGCGAAGAAAATCGTGTGTCCTCTGGATTTACCGCACGTGAAATACCATGTGTGCATGAACAATTGCATCATTTATCGGGACGAGCACGCGGAGTCTACCATATGTCCGGTGTGCGGCGTCACTCGATAGAAGAAGAGGAAGAAAGCTCCTCGAAAATCGGTGTGGTACTTTCCGATCACTCCTCGTCTGCAGCGGTATTTCACGGACCCTAAGGTAGCAAAGCTCCTGCGTTGGCACGCGGATAGGGAGGAGAAGAAGCGAGAAGATGACGCAAATGATCCGGAGATAGATAAAAAAGACAAGATGCTGAGTCACCCTAAGGATGCGAGCCAGTGGCAAGCGTTGAACTTTGAATACCCAGAATTTGGGAACGATCCAAGGAACATCGTGCTGGGCGCGAGCACCGATGGAGTCAATCCGTTTGGCAGCCAGAGAAGCACACATAGCACCTGCCTGTGTTTGTGTGGATGTACAACCTTCCCCCTGGTTGTGCATGAAGAGGAAGTACATTCACATGAGTATGCTAATTGAAGGGCCGAAACAACCAGGGAACGACATCAATCTGTATCTGGGGCTGCTGAAAGAGGAGCTTGACACGCTGTGGAAAACGCCAGCCAATACGTGGGACGCCGCAGAGAAAGAATATTTCCCTATGAGAGCCGCACTGCTCACGACGGTGCATGACTATCTCGGTTACGGATATCTCGCGGGGCAGGTAGTCCACGGATTTTCTGGATGCGTAAGGTGCATGGATGACACAACGTATCGCCAGCTAGATAGAGATCCCGGGTCTCCGAAAACCGTGTTCATGGAACATCGAAGGTGGCTTCGCGATGATGACCCGTGGAGGAAACGCAAGGATCTGTTCGATGGTGAAACCGAACCCCGAAAACGCCCGTGTACGAGGAGCGGCGAGGAAATAGACAAGCTGTTGAAAAATTGGAAAGACTGCCCACTGCCGGGAAAGAAGCGAAAGGCGCCAGAGCCGCTGCTGAAGGTATGGAAAACGAGGTCTGTTTTCTGGGACTTGCCGTACTGGAAGATCCACCGTGTGCCTCACAGCCTTGATGTCATGCATATCACGAAGAACGTGTGCGAGAGTCTGCTTGGTACCCTGCTTGGCACCTCGCCAGCAAGCGCCCCCTCCGTCAGTTGCACGCCCGCCGTTGGCGGTGCCTCGACATTAGCCGAGCTCGACGGCATCACGGTAACTAAGCCTCTCGGCCGATGACTTCATCTCCTTGCCTTTGACTGGGCATCCCTGACGCCCTATACATGTTTTTCCAGGGCACCGCCGACGTTCCTTGCACTCTTCTGCACTTCGTGGGCGCCGAGTTGGTCGATGTCGCCAAGGGCAGAATCGTTCAACCGGGCAACCCCATGTTCCACGGTAATCCGATGCCAACCACAATGTATAGGGTTGAAGTGGTCCGGGTGCTGCCAGGCTGCGACGAGCTATTACCTCCGATTCGACCCGCTGGGGCCGACGAAGAAGATGAGATGACCCTCGGCACCTGCGTAAACTGGCCCCTGCTATGGCCGAAGAGCCAGATTCGTTTGGGGGCGGGGGACACCACCCCACAGACAAGACCGCCAGTCGTGCCGGCGCCAAGCCATGGCAAGAACGCCGCAACGCTACCGGACCTGCCGGACATCCCTATGGCACAGGATCCGGACAACCCTATGGCACAGGATCCGGACGACGACGACAACGACGACGGTACATTTACCAAAGTTGATAAGTACTTTGCCGAACATGGGTACGCTGACGAGTTCTGCGGGCCTCTTTCTCAAGAACCCAACCAAGACCACCGCGATCTAGCTGGTACGGCGGAGAAATCCAATTGCAACAAGCGTCGTCTGGCGTTCAGTTCTCAGGACACGCCTCCAGCTCCCGCCTTCACCGAGCCTCAGATAGCCGAGGCGCGAAATATTATCAGCCCCAACACGCTGAAGAAGGCGGTCTGTGAGCAGAACTCGGTCCCATTACAGGAGATCAAGAAGAAGGGCCGGAAACGAAAGACTAACAAGGGCGCCGGTGCGAGCCAGCCGGCATCGAGTTCGATCCGTGCTCAGGACGGGCCACCTTCACCTAAGGATATCTCGAGGAGGGTGCATGTGGCGGGTAGGGCGATGCTACCGCCAAATATGCTGAATGCTGCAACCGGTGCTATGCGGAGTCTGCACGACAGTGTTCTGATTTTGGAGAAGCGGCGTCTCAGAGAGAAGGATGTGGCATACCCGGTTTTCGTGGCCAAGGTGCCAGAGAGCAAGGGCTTTGTGGATGGCGACATCGGGGGTATGATCGTCCTGCGGTTTGATGACATCTTTGCTATGTTTAACCTTCATCCGTTGCACTACACCTTCGTTCGGCTGTTTTCGCTGAGCATGCAGATGCGGATCATTAGAGACAATATCCCGGACATCGTGATAGTCGACCCCTTCTACATGCGTGCCAAGCACTTGAGCAGCGCTGGGGACCGCCAAGTTGCGAGTTCACACCTCGAAGGCGTCATTCTGGCAAACGCAGATAAGGATAACTTCCTTGTGCCTTACTTTCCCGAGTAAGTCATCCCTTAACCGCCCCGTAACATATGATTTCTTAGATTTCGATCGTTCTTTTTTTTCTAACATTCCGTGTTCTGTGCAGTGACACACATTGCACACTCATCCTCTTAAGCCCGAAATATTCCATGGCCACATATTTCGACCCGAACCGTAACTCCATGATAGACTACACAAATGTGAAGAAAGTTCTTGATGATGTTCTCCCCGGCTACGCCCAATCTGGAGGCACCTTCACCAGGCCAGTTCGTAAGTACGGCAAGCACATCTTCTCACACAATACGAAGTTCTGCTGCGTCAAGCAGCCGCCTGGCGGTTAGAAGGATGCCTACTACGCCCTCCATCACATGCGGGCGATCGTAAGGGACCATCATCACCTTCTGCTACCAGATAATCTCAAAGATTGGGCCGCGAGCTTGTCGGCAGTCCAGGACGCGGACCTCAGACAAGAATTCTTTCGCATCCAGTCGGAGTTTGCGGACATCATCCATCAAGATGTCCTTCATACCGCGGGGCAGTTCTTCCTCAGATATCAACCGTCCAACAGTGAGATAGATGAAACGCTACAAATGCAGGGTGACAACGACCGTGATTACATGACCATCACGACAGACGGCGGCTTCACCCACGCTCCTGTCCGATGAGTTGAGTCGAAAGTAGTGATGTGTAGTTCTGAAACATTGATTGGCTCATGTTGTAATTAAACTTTAATGAATTCGGATGTCTCTTTGGTTTGGACGGTTGTTCAACTTAGATGTAATCGATGCTATTTATTAGTAGGACCATGAATCGTGCTATTAATGTCTTGCTTTTCTCTTCCGATCCTTTTGTTGCATACTTACACATTGCTTATGTATTGTCTGTTGTTTGGCTTGTGCATAGAGATGCCGTCGTATGTCGTGTACAAGGGTAAGGTTCCCGGAGTCTACGATGACTGGGAGGAGTGTCGGAGACAGGTTCACCGTTTCAGCGGTAACAGTTACAAAGGGTACACCACTAGGGCGGAGGCCGAATCTAGATACGCCCGCTATCTAGCGGGAGAGAGGAGGGAGCGTTGGAGAAACTGGATGAAGACCAGTTTGATCGCGATGATGCTCATCGTGATGACCACAGCTCTCTTCTATGTGATGGTAGTTTAGATGATCGATATCGACTTGTAATGTGAAGGCAAACTCGATACTCGCGGTCTTGAGACTTGTAATGTTTTATCTTTGTCCGGTCTTTTGAATCCGGAGACTAATATGATGAATTGTATTCGGAGACTAATCTTCTATTGTATTTGATGAATCTGATGTTGCTGTGTGCTGCTGTCTATATTCTATGCAATAATATATTTTGTAACCTGTGCAAAAATCAGAAAAGCAAAAAAAAATAAAACCTAATATTCATACTAATGGCGCACCACACAAGACACTAATGGCGCACTGTGATCATCACACTAATGGCGCATTAGCTGCTGGTGCGCCATTAGAATGCCAAAGCACATTTGTACATATGGCCCCTGGGAGGCATTCTAATGGCGCACTGCAGGCTACACTAATGGCGCACTACGCGGTGCGCCATTAGAACACCAGATACTAATGGCGCACCAGTAGTGCGCCATTAGAAGGCAAATTCGGTGCGCCACTAGCATGCCTTTTCCTAGTAGTGCGTATTTGAACATAATTTTCGAGGATACTTTTTTCTGACATGTATTCACATTTTATTAATTAAACATGGTGAAATTTTGGCACAAAGTATTAAGGAGACTAATAAACTAGGACGGAGGTAGTTCATACGTACGTGATGATGGAGTGTGCGCGCATGCAGGACGTACGTTCGTCTCGTGGCTCGGAAAGAGGCCGGAATTGTTCATGGGGGACGTGGACATGGTGAAGCAGGTGCTCTCTGACCGCTCGGGGCTGTTCCCGAAGAATCCCATCAACCACCACTTTGCCTGCTTGCTCGGCAAAGGGCTCATCCTCATCGACGGCGACGAGTGGAAGCGCCACCGCAAGGTCGTCCACCCAGTCTTCAGTGTCGACAAGCTAAAGGTGTATAATACTTTTTTTAGCAAACTAGCAATTCCATTAATAAAAAAACTATTAGAATTTGTGAGATACAAATTCTATTATACTGGTATAGATGCAAATCCGTTAATAATTCTTTTCTAACATGTTAATCTAAAATATTAGCGCGTGACCGAATCAAGTGACCTAATGGAGACCATATAAAAAAATAAAAAATAAACATCACCTATTTAGGAACGGAGGAAGTATTACTTCCGTACGGGACTTTTCTGACTCATTGCTTGGCTCCATAGATGTTGGCAGTAACGGTGTCTGATTGTGTTGGGTTGATGCTGTCGGACTGGGAAGCAAAGTTGGAGAAGAGTAGTGGCCATGTGGAAGTCGATATTAGTTGCCAGTTCGAGGAGGTTGCGGCCAACGTGATCTCACGCGTGGCATTTGGGAGAAACCACAAAGAGGCCAAGCAAGTCTATCTGGCGCAGAAAGAGCTCCAATTTCTTGCCTTCTCTAGTTTATTCAATGTTTGGAACCTCGTCCCAGGATTCAGGTACATACTTCGCATGTGACACATGCAACATGTGCAAAATCAACAGGCAATTAATATACAATTTCAGAAAGAACAGTTTGACGAATGCATATTCATGTTTCTGAAATTAACCAGGTACCTTCCTACGAAAAATAACGTAAAGATGCATACGCTCAACAAAGAGGTGAGGAGCATACTCGTCAACATCATCAAAAATCGCCTTAACTGCAAGGACACCATGGGATACGGGAACGACATGCTTGGGATAATCCTGAATGCTTGCGGGCCAGAGCACGCGCAAAACCCACTCATGAGCATGGACGAGATCATAGAAGAGTGCAAGACCTTCTACTTAGCTGGCCATGAGACCACTGCACAGCTGCTCACCTGGACCACGTTCTTGTTAAGCACCCACTCAGAGTGGCAAGAGAAGCTTAGGGAGGAGGTGACGAGAGAGAGTGGCACGGAAATCCCTGCTGGCGACATGCTCAACAATATGAAGCTGGTCGACATGTTCATTCTAGAAACTCTCAGGCTATATGGCCCCGTCACCAACATCCAGAGGAAAACAGGCAGCAATCTTGAGCTCAGGGGCATTAGGGTGCCGGAAGGCACAATTCTATCGACCCCGATCAAGACGATACACCGCGACAAGGAGCTCTGGGGTGAGGACGCTGAAGAATTCAAGCCTCAGAGGTTCAAGAACGGGGTGAGCAGGGCCGCAAAGCACCCATACGCATTTCTGCCTTTCTCTATGGGGCCCAGGGCTTGCATTGGGCAGAACTTTACCATGATCGAGGCCAAGGTTGTGCTCGCGATGATCCTGCAGAGGTTCTCAGTCTCACTATCCCCAAAGTATGTCCATGCACCCATGGATGTATTCACGATACGACCGAGATATGGGCTTCAAGTGGTCCTCAAAAGCTTGCATGTGTAGATTTGTGCTTAGTATATCGGTAATAATAAGATGCCACATAATGTGGGTTGTACCACGGAACATGCTACTCAATCTGTGCTTGGCGACTAATAATTCACGTTTTCATTATTTTCATTGTACCACACCCTCCCTCTACACTTTAATAAAGTTGATATTTACTGGTCTATACTGGCTCGAAGATCACCATGTTACCTGATGGGGTCACCTACTAAGGGTAGGGCCATGAACCTGACATATAGGGCCCACCTAGGGCCCACACCATCATTGTAAGGTTCTTGAACTATACGTGCATTCGGATGCCCACGTCTGTATATCAACTCGGATATGACTCATGCACTGGAATGCTCAGACGTTTTACCGCCAACTGTCACAATTCCAGTAAAAGTATAGATGGTGGTTCTGCTAAAAAACGTGGGGAAAAGGTAAAACAATAGAAACTGAATTCCTGTAACGACAGAAATATATAAATGTGCAAGACGGTAGAAGAAGGAAAACTCCCTATAAACTGAAAGTTGCTTGTAGCATTGCATATATATGAGAGAGAAGGAGAACCCAAACATCAAAAACAATGAAGCTGGCTACCATTACACATTGCTGCTAGCTACTCAACACCGGGTGATGTGATGTGTCCGTCCTCCACACCAGATGCCACCGGCCGGCCAGCAGCTTCAGACATGATGACCTGCATGCTCTAGTACTTAATTAGCATGCCATGGCACATCCTTCTTTGCCTGCATCTCCTTAATTTTCTTTTGAAAAACTGCAGACCCACTCATCTTCCTCTATGATAAAACCTTCATTCATATTTAACTAGTGACCTCCACCTAAAGGACCTGCGGCTATTCATGATACTGGTAATAGGAGGAGGGCGTGCATGTGGTTTCTTCACCGATGCGTCGAGGTCTGGAGCTAGAAGAGTCTGCCATAGTTCTTTTGACAACCGTGGCGTCATCAGTTTTCCGTACTTGCTCCAGTCTTCAACCGTGGCCAACAATGGCAGCTGTCCGATCCGATTCAAAGAGCCATGGATGCGCCTCCTCCTCCACTGTATCACGCATCGTGGATTGCGGTTTGACTGGGCATGATCGATGAAGAGATTAGAAGAATCTCCTACTCAGCCCCCATCAACCCCGATGGTTTGCAGCGAACACATCATGGTTGGGGCTGGATTGCAGATTCAAGTGAAGTGGATCGGGGAGAAGTTGGCTTGATATTGCCAACACATCATGGCTGGGGCTGGATTGCAGATCGGGGGGAAGCGGATCAGGGAGAGGTTGGCTCGATGGCTAGGGGTGGATCGCAGATTGGGGGGAAGGGGATCGGGGAGAGGTTGGCTCTAGATATTGTTTTACTATTGTTGCATGATCGATGGAGGAAAGGGTATGGGAGGAAAACGTTTTTGTAATAAAGAGGCATGCACGTGGGACATTAGGGTAGGACTCCTTGAGGGACATCATCGTATGGCTGTAGTTAATTAATCATGAGATCGGACGGACAATTAGATTAGGTGTTGAGATTAACATGGAGGCCGGTATGGTGCCTTCGATTAGTAAATATAAGATTGTTAAAGAAGAGTCCCCTTTTGCAGGTGGTGATTCCTATTTGATGCTTGCGAGCGTCAAAAGGCGTGGTTTCGCTGATTCGCGGCCTGCCGAGGCCCCAGTTTGGGCCGGCTAACGGTCGGTTCACTGTTTCTTCTTTTTCTGTTTATTTTTTATTTTTTCTGTTTATGTTTTTATTTATTTTTATTTCTTTTCCTTCTTTATTTTTATATTTTTATCCTTGTAGCATACAAAGTTTATTTTGTCTTACAATAATGTTCATCACGTATTAAGAAAATGTGCATGGTATACTACAAAAAGTTCGTTCTGCATTATATAAATACTCAATCTGAAGGAATGTCAATGTTTAATAAATTTCGATGTTTTGAAAATACTTCACAATTTTCTTCATCAATTGCAAAACCGACAGAAGAAAGCACGAAAAAAAGGATCGATGGAAGGTTCTACAACCAGTGGAATGCGCAAAATTTGTCCAGTACCATGTAGGGGTGCACGTTTGGTCCCTACCCCTCAACCTATATGCGGACTAGAATTCACCATCAACGGGATAGTGAACCGTTTATTTGACACCTTCCTAACGTGGGTTTTCCTATTTAACCCTATAAAGTTTTATATTTTTTAACACAGTACAGATGCAAGCGCTCATATACACGCGCATACACTCATCCCTATGAACGCACACACGCACACCCTATCCATATGAGCACCTGCCGACTAAGCCGACATATTATCTTGAAATTTATGAAGTCACCGTAGGCACTTTGTCATCGACGGAAACGTCTTCTCCTACTGAATGCGCATCGTCAGAAATACTGAAATAAATTCAGGAATAAATGCGAGCAGCAGGACTTGAATCTTGATGGGCTGAGAACACCACAATCCATCTAACCATCCAACCACAAGTTGGTTCACATAAAATTTTTTACTTGACTATTTGACATTCGATGTAAATTCTTTTGATTCCTACGTGACACTTATCTAGATTTGGCTACGAACGGTTTTTTGATGCGACATGATTACGTGAAAGTACCGGTGCAGTATGTGACCAAAACGACATGCAACGTCTCTCTTAAAAAAACAACAAATCAGGTTTTTTTAACATAGTACAGATGCAGACTGCTCATACGTACGCACTTACCTCACCTCTATGGATGCACACACGCACACTCTACCCTTATAAGCACTTTCGACAGACTGAACCGACACATCATTTTAAGATTGACGAAGTCGCCATAGATGTATTTGTAGTCGACGGGAATGTCCCTTCCCACTGAAAGCACATCCCCGAAAGACCTGGAATAAATCCAAGAAAGTGCAAGTACCAATGTCAAGTCTAGAACTTGAACTCTAATGGACGGAGAATACCAGTGTCCTCTTAACCACCCAACCACATAATGGTTATTAGTAGCTAATCAAAAGATTGTAATCACGTTACATCAATCGTGTGGCCATTATTAATGAAGCTTTTGTGTATGTCGGGATGGGGTGCGTCTTGGATTGTCGTACGTGCTCCTCCAGATGCATGGATGCAGACAGAGCGGCTGCGCCTTCGGAACCGGTTTCTAGAGGATGGGGTTCATGTTCCCCTCGCCATCTAATCTGGGGAGTTCAGGAGGATCATGGCCACTACCCGCTATGGCAATGCAGAAGAGATAGCAGGAAGGCTCCGTGGACACACGCACCAAGCGAGCGTGCCCAACGGAGCTGCGTCAGGCTTTTATCGAGCTGAACGTAGATGCGTCCTTCAATATTGATTCAGGAGAAGAGCGAAAAGCGCAATTAAGTGGATACTTCGTGGCGGGTTGCTGTGAATACGAACGCTTTGCTCATGAACCGGGAATTGTGGATTTGAACCCTGTCTTCAAGCATATGCATGTCGACAGTTGAATTCTTTTCATCCAACACAGGTATAAAGAGATAAATAACTAGTTGTAAAGAGTACATGACGTAAGCAGCAAGGTCAGCCTTGTTAGGTTTGTATCTGCATATTTTGTTTTTCTATGTGCATATAGCTTAGACGGTAGTGAGGTGGCGCAGGCCGGTGAACCTTCTGTTATGCACAGAAAAGAGGTGAGATATTGAGCGCGATGAGATGCCGATGATGCCGTGTGATACGACGATGCCATATCGAAACGGCAAGACATGATGAAGCTGGAGTGTGACGGCTGCACGATTAGGAGCTGGGTGATCCGGAAGTCACTGCTAGCCGCATACATTCAGTTGCGGCTGGGTCGTATGGCCGAGGAGACTACGCAAGTCCTGCATGACCGATAATACTACATGCACGGATGAAAGCAACGGACTTTCACGGACTGGACTGCATGCCCTACTCCAATTGCCCCTCCTAATTTTAACTGGTGGGCTCGCCTCACTTAACCACATCCCAGCCAATCAAATTTTAACCGCCGCGTAATCCCTTGTAAACGTCGGTGTGTCTAGCATTACTCCTGCATGACCCTAGTGAGTTGTTAGATGCATGTGGTTTGTTAGCTAGCTTCACGTATGGTGTTAGTGTGTTAGACTGTTAGTGGACGTAGAAGTGGTCATGGGTTAGTTAGTTAGTGGCTGAACATGTAGGCCGGTTAGTGGCGTGAATTCATAGCATTTGTGGCCGAGTTTTTCTACATACTAGATGATACCCTGCACGTCATTGCGAAAATATTTTGCAACATATTTCAATGTGATTTGCTGTCTGAAACATAAATATTTGAAGGAATAAGTATAAAAGGCTAAAACTAAACGACAAAAATAACGAGCGAACGTTCTCACCTTGTGAATAGATCGGAACGAGTCCGATCGGCTCGAGCGCTCCACCTTCCAGTCGCCCGCTCATTTTTCGCAAAAAAAAAGATGGAGCTATGGGATTCGATCCTTGAACCTGCTGCTTGCAGGCTCCTCCCGATAACCAACCCAACTAACTCTATTCGGTAATTAAAGATAAGTTACATTTTCCTTTATCATACTACCGCTCCTTTGCATTACAGGCAAAAAGCTAGAAATAAATTTAATGTTTGTGTGTGGGGTGTCTTTGGACTCATACCGGAGTCTCTTATAACTAAGTTGAGGCCCATCAACCAGCTCACCTAAATTACTTTTGTTGTTTTACCCTCCAATTTTATACCTAAGTTCTCGTGGAAAATTAAGAGGATTGAGATGGGAGCACGCAATCCTTGCTCCCATTATGGTAGCATGTTTATCTTCATTTCAAGACCAGGAGCACGCAACCAATGCATGTCATCGGGCTCCTAAACTTGATAACTTAGGTACAAAGACCACGATAACTTTGATCCGTGGATCAAAGTTATTGAAAACATACCACTGATAATTTTTTTGTAAATAGCATGATAATATACACTCCCAAACTTGATAACTTAGGTATCAACACCGCGATAATTTTGACCCGTGGAAAAAAGTTGTTGAAAACATAATCCGGTAACATCTGTGTAAATAACATGGTGATATAAGATCTTGAATCTGATAACTTAAGTACAAACACCACGATAACTTTAACCCGTGAAAAAAAAGTTATTGAAAACATACACTGATAACTTTTTTTGTGTGTAAATGGCATAATAATGTAGGCTTTCGGTCCTGATAACTTGGGTACAGACACCACGATAACTTTGACCCATGAAAAAAAAATTGAACATACCACTGATAACTTCTCGTGTAAATAACATGTTAATATATACTTCCGGACATGATAACTTAAGTACAAACATCACAATACTTTGACTCATGTAAAAAATTTGTTGAAAAAACATACCATTGATAACTTCTCGTGTGAATAACATGTTAATATACACTTTCAGACATGATAACTTAAGTACAAACATCACGATAACTTTCACCCGTGGAAAAAACTTGTTGAAAACATACTCCGGTAACATCTTTGTAAATACATGGTAATATAGGCTCCCGGATCTGATAGCTTAGGTACAAATACCACGATAATTTTGACCCGCGAAAAAAAGTTGTTGAAAAAACATTGATAACTTTTTTGTGTGTAAATAGCATGATAATATCGGCTACCGGTCCTGATAACTTGGGTACAAACACCACGATAACTTTGATCCCATGAGAAAAATTGTTGAAAACATACAACCGATAACTTCTTTGTAAATAACATGATAATATACACTCTCAGAATTAATAACTAAGGTATAAACTCCACGGTAACTTTGACCCGTAGAAAAAAGTTATTGAAAACATACTCCAGTAACATCTGTGTAAATAACATGGTAATATAGGCTTTCCGGACCTGATAACTTAGGTACAAACACCACGATAACTTTGACCCATGAGAAAACTTCTTGAAAACATACTCTGATAACTTTTTGTGTAAATAGCATGATAATATAGGCTCCAGTCCTGATAACTTAGGTACAAACACCACGTTAATTTTGACGTTATTTTTTTGTTGAAAACATACCACTGATAATTTCTCGTATAAATAACATGAGCTGATAACATGGAAAAACGTTGTTAAAAATACTTCCCAATAACTAATGTGTAAACAACCTGATAATACACACACATACGAGCTGATAACTCATATACAAATATCATGGTAATTTTTTGACCGATGGAATGAAAATTGTTGAAAAAGATACCCTCGATAATCTTTGTGCAAGATGGTAATATACACAACAAAGCTGATAACTCGCTCCAAATATAATAATCACTTTTTGACCCCTGGGATAAAAGTTTGTTGAAAACATACCCCCCCGAAACTTTTGTGTAAATGACACGGTAACTTATGTATGACAGACGTGATAACTCACGTAGCCCGGATGTGGTAACTTTTGGTTCGAAAAAAAAGTCATCAGAACATATTAACATGGGATCTAGTTTCGAAGATCTCGTCGAGACGCTTTTTTTTGTGAAGACGGTTTTTTAATCGAGGTGACGGTTTGAGCTACAAAACATTTTGAAGTTTGAAAAAAAGAAAGAATCTAGAATGACATCAGCTTTCGTCCTTTAATGAATATATGCATGTAATTAGAAGGAGGAGTGCACGTGAAAGGAAAACTAGTCATTCTAATGCATGCATGTATATAATTAGAGTAAAGTAAGGATTGTTCTTGCCTATTGCTAAAATCCGAACGTTTGGTAGTTATAAAAGTCCAAAACTAAAAATACACATATTTATTATGTTTTAGTACTATATAGTTGTAAAATATTTATTAAATATAAATATCATAATAGAATGAAAATTCTCATGTATGTCTGCCTGTTGAGATGAGTCTTTTTTTCCTGCATGCTTCATGATGAAGTGGCATGTTTGTATGTTAAGAGACATATGGTAGTGGAGGTGGGCTTTTTCTCATACATGTTGTCCGATGATGTGGCATGCTTGCATGTGGAGAGAAATAGTTAATGGGGGCTAACTATGTAGATAAAGAAGATGTGCGTTACATTGATCAACGAAAACAGGCCGTAAGGGCTATGTACAAAATGTAGCCTTTGTGGTTGCCAGCGAAGAGTGCCTCGACAAAGTCTATGTGTGCTTCCTTGGGTACATGCGTTGTGTGTGCCCATGAGAGAACAAGAGAATAGATAGAAGAAAATGAGGCAACACGTCTCCAAACACTTGTCTTTCTCGCCCTTGCGAGAGATTTGTGTGAGCTGTGAGAGGCAACACAAGGAAGAAGAACGGGCTGCACGAGGTAGAGCCAACAAGCCTCCATAGTCGGTCCGTACTACTACAAGAAGCTGAACTCCTTTGTTATAATTCAAGCCATCAAGCTTCAGAGCAAAGTACTACTACGTGAGCTTCTCTAGTGCAAGTGTGTGTGCGTGTGAACTGTGCTGCACGCAGCTGCAGTTTTCCTTTTGCGTTGCCATCATCTGTTCGTGTATACACATATCTGCTGCTCTCTCATCCTCTTGGTTTGATCCTTGGAGAGCTAGTTACTCTGTAATTTGGCTAACAATTGACATCAGAGGTTTGTTCTGGCAGCTCCAAGACGCATGAGCAGAAGCATCAACAACGCACTCCGAGCCGCGGGCACGGTAGGCAGGACAAGGCGCAGCGGTGAAATCATAGTAAGGGAGGTTGTGTGCGAGACCGGCGGCGGTAGCGGAACCAACCTCTCCTTCCCGATGCCCACACACACCAACTATGGAGGTGAACTTGCAGGTAGCGTGCCTGTGTGATGGAGGAGAACCTGCAGGTAGCGTGCCTATGGGATGCGATTGAGGACGACACTATCTCGCGTAGAGACGACAGCCAGCCGCACGCGGCGCGGACCCCTCCCCCCTGGAGATGCACAATGCTAGCGGGGAAGGCGAGCTCCAAGGAGGCTTGGGCTTTGATCAAAATCCAGCACCTCGGCAGTGGTCAACGAGGAGAATGCTCAGCTGCGGGCGGAGTTCGAGACCATCGTCTTCATCAGCGACGGTGAGCGGGTAGTCATCTCCATTGAGGCTTTGATATACCTAGACACGATCCACATGGAGGAGCTTACGAGGCGGCTCTGCAGGGCGGAGGATCATCTAGACGATGTCCGGCCGGGAGAGCACCAGTGGGGGGCGCCTGCTTCTCACTCAGGAGGAGTGGGATGCGCGGAAGAGGCAGCCACGTGGCAGTGTTGCTTAGAGATGCGGTGGTATCTTGGATAGTGGGCCATGGCCATGGTGCCGGCGGCAACCATGGCGAAAGCATGGCCAGCCCCCGCAAGAGGGCAGGCCAACACGTGGTCCCGACTCCCGAGAACGATGACGACTGGGATAGGTGCCGGTATTACGGCAACAAGGGCCGCTGGGCCTGCAAATGCCGAAAGAAGCAGCGTGTCGACGTGGCCGCGGTGATGGCATATCTCGTCCAGGCCGAGGAGGGTGATGGACCCATCCTGATGATAGCCTACGCCGAGTCCGTCTAGGAGGGCTCAGCGTCTCTCGGTACTGGCACCCTGGTCATAACCCCGAGCTCAGTCACAAGACCGAGCATGGCCGGACCAGCAGCGCATATCAGTGGCCACGTCTTCCTCAATGAGGAGAAGACAATGGTCATGCATGCGCCCGACGGCGACAACCGTAGCAATGTCTGGTTCATCGACACAGCGCGATGAACTACATTACCGGATTGGCCAACGCATTCAGCGAGCTGGACTGATGAATCACGGCTCGGTCGTCGAGATCCACGACCGCGGGACCTTCGTCTTTGCCATCGACAGGGGAGGCCGCCGCACTTTGATGGATGACTTCTTCATCCCGGTGCTAGACGAGAATATGTACAACATCGCTATTCGTTGTGGGGTGTGCACCATGCGCGATCAGCGCAACCACCTCCTCATCGAGGTAACGTGTGCACCGAATCGCCTATACAAGCTTTTGTTTCGTCCTATTCGTCGTGTGTGCCTTTTCGTGTGCCATGTATCCGACACCTGGGGTTGGCATGCACGGCTTGGGTACCAGAACTTTGACGGGCTACGAAGAATGGCGTGCGACGATTTGGTTTGCGGCGTACCCCACATCGAGCACCCTGGCGAGCTTTGCGAGGCGTGCCTCGTTGGGAAGCAGCGCTGCCTACCATTACAACAAAAGTTACGGTACAGGGCAGAAAATCCCCTCGAGCTAGGCCATGGCGATCTCGATGGCCCAGTCACGCCAGCAACACCGGGCGGATGATGGTACATGCCACTGCTCGTCGCTAGTTCATGTGGGCGACGCTCCTTGCCTCAAAGGACGAGAGTGACAGAGTCAAGTTCCAAGCTGCAGCGGAGGATGAATGCAGCCACAAGCTGTGCATGTTGTGTACCAATTGGGTTGACGAGTTCACCCACATGAACTGGCTAAGTTGGGGTGCCTCAACCCCTAAAGTTGTGTGAGTGGCCCTGCACTGTCTTCCATTACCAGTAACTTTCATACAGAAACTGATAATAGTTTTATTGTTTGGAATGTTCGACTGTATTATACGTAGCCTCTGTACATGTCTTGTAATCCGTATTTTATATATATATATATATATATACACACATACATACATATATATATATATATATCGTCATCTTGGGTGAGGAATAGTTATTCTTCACCCCTTCTATTTTATCATCAATACACCGTAATTTTACGTTTCGTAAGTTTTGTCTTATTTCCGACACAAAAAAAGACCGTAAGAAAATATATAATCGCCGTAAAAAATATTTTATATTATGTAAAATTACAAACGTAAGAACATAGTCTAAAATACACATAAACTGCAAATTTTCTTGTCTTATGACCTATATTTTTATTTTTTTATGTCAAATTTTACGTAATGAATCAATAGGAATGTAACTATTTGAATTCCAAATGTAATTTAATTATGAAATGATCGTAATATTATCTCGGATGAAGAATAACTTATTCTACACCCTGGATGATGAATAGTAACACTATATATTATATATATATATATATATATATATATATATATATATATATATATATATATATATATATGAGATAGCCACATCCGTTTTAGGGTGTCGAGCAGTTTCCCGACAACTATGCTTTACATGGTATCAGATTAGGTCGGTCCGGTGTCTTCTGCCGCCGCCTCTGGTCCGATCGCCCCCGCCGCCCGCCATCGCCATGCCGCCTTCTGCCCTATAGTCGCCATTCCTGGCATCTCAACCGTTGGCCTGGGCCCACGCTCGATCGACTGCCAAGGCAGCACCCGCGGTGTAGCCGCGGCCGTCTTTGATCGCTTTCGTGCCCTCGTCTACGGCACCCTCGACTGCCGCCCCTGCAGCATCCGCTCCTATCGGAGCTGACCCGATGGTGCCCTACGGGGCACCACCCCCTACGCACGGAGTGCCGCCCCACTACGGTGGGCCCGGACCCGCGTATCTGCCCTACGGGGTGTATCCACCGCAACCCTACGTTGCCCTGACCCCGGCTTAGTCCGCCTACGGCGTGTCCCCCCGTCGCCATCGATTTATGGCTCTTATCTGCCGCCGTACCCCCACTACTATGCACTGGCCTCCCTGTCATCCTAAGGCAGGCCTGCTGGCGCCTCGACGTCGAAGACGAGGGTCTCCTTGCTCGTCCCTCCTGGTGCTCCGCCTCTGGGATTTTATGCGCCCAACTACGCCACGCCTGCTCCCGTGGATCACACTGCGGCCTCATCGCAGTTCTACTTCGCGCATCTCATCCCGGTGAAGCTCATGCCGAATAAATATTTGGCACGGTGTGTGCAGGTGCTACCCCTTCTCCACAGTCCCTACCTCAAGGGGTACGTCGACGGTACCCTGCCATGCCTACTGCCGTATGACCCGCCATACCACGTGTGGGTGGCTCAGGATCAGGCCATCCTCTTGGCCATCCAGCCCTCGCTTATGGTAGGCGTCTCGTGATGCGTGGTCCACCCTACACACGAGTTTCGTGTCTTAGCCGCAGGCGTGTGCTCATGCCATCTACAAGAAAAAGGTTGCGTAGTAGACGTCACACAACGTAATGAAGAGATTAAGAATAAATATACCATGTCATATTAAAGATGCAGGTTCTGAATTCCTTGCACATGCACGCAAGGAGCTGGACCCCCAAATTTGTGTCCTCGGCATAGACATGCACGCAATGCCTAAACATTCTTTTTAGATTAAGAATTTGTAGCATATGCACCCAACTTTAGATTTGATAAAATTCTAGCACTAATAACTCATCTACTCGTATAAGGAAACCACACACACCAAAGGAGAGGAAAGGCAGATGAAAGGAACCTGTTGCCGGGGCCGAAGTTGTGGAAGACCGAGGGAAGTCGATTAGGATGGAGAGCAGCAGGGCAGCGAGCTATCCAGCGCCAACTACAGGAGTGGCACCTTGGTCCATAGGAAGGCCACCACCATGTATCCTCCTTGGAGGCCAGGGATAGAGTCGGAGCCGAGGAAGATCCATGAGGAGACGATGGCACACGGCTCTCCTGATTCATGGTGTAGCCTGCACGCACCTCCCGGCCGGCCAAATGGAGCGGCGGCTAGGCGCACCATGGGATCTTGGGTGGAGGCTGGAGGACAGCATCAGGAGGAGAGATGGGCCTATAGGTGAGGAGTGGTTTGACACATGAGAGAAGAACACAGCAAAGAGCTATTTATAGGCAAGCAAAGAAACGCAAAGAAGGACCCAGAACACAAACATGTGCAAACGTGGAACTCGAAACATGCAAACGTGGACACATGCATGCATACATGAGCCATGCAGCAGCACACGTATACCAGCCCATACAACAGACCATGCAGCTAATATATTTTTCTCACTTCAGACAAAATCAGCCCCCGGAGTCAAACCATCCTTCCACATGAGACAAGATAAGCCCATGCACCTATAAAAGAAACATGCACTGTCCAAGAGAGCAACCAGGAGAGCGATCAACCACTTCACGAAAGCCACCGTGCAAACGTGTCGTTCAATCGGCAGGGGTAAAAAATCCAAAAAAAAACAGAAAAATCGAACCGTTACGGGCCAAGTCTTCTTAGTATAAAGTGGCTGCATGCATCGCCCAGATGCAGAGGCCGGGGGTACATCGTCCTTTTCAAAAAGAAAAAAAAAGTAATTAATCCATTAGCTGGAATGCCATGTTGGATGCTCCAAATGCTCTGCTTCCTTGAAATAGCTTGATTGTCCGCAACCGACTCTGTTTTGGGTGCACTGCCGTCAACATGAGAGTAGTACACAGTTTGCGTTCCTTATACGTGTTGTGTTTTGGGTTGGATGGAGTTGATCATCCGACATGGATATGGATGGATTCAGAGTAAACCATTTCGATTCCATCTGATGTTGATCATCAAGTACGGGTGTAGCTATTGTGGCGTTTGCGCTCATTGTCGCTCGTGTGGAAGGTTGATTCAAGTGTAGCAAGCAAAACAAAAGTGTAGTAAGCACAAGCATTAGAGATGTATGTATACATAGTAGTGCAAACTGGAATGGCAAGTAGATGCATATTCTCTATTTATTTTTAATGTTTTGACCATGTTTTTTGCCCATGGATGCTCATCATCTAGTTAATTCAGATGCTGCTCCATTTTGCAAATGTGTTGCACCTATGGATGTGTGCAATATACTGTTTCTATTACTGCAACATGTATGTTGCTCCGCTCCTTTGGATGCATGCTTGATCCATGGATGGTTGGTTGCATATGATCTGTTTTTTCAAGTTTTTTTAATAGTTATGGTCCATGGATGGTTGATGCAAGGTGTGCTTCGTTCTGCAACTATTGGACTGACACACTCTCATTTTTCCTTCGAATAGCTGGATAATGACTGGTGGTAGAACTTGGCACCGACATTACCACCTGGGTTACCACACTCAAGGGGATGATGACTAATAACTGCATGGTCGCCGTGTTCCTCGCCGTCCGTGACATCACCTCACTCTGCCTCAGCTACGCACCGGCGTAAGTATTTCTTACGCTGTTTTGTTGCATAGAACAACCACGTCCTATTCACTTACGCAACAATTCAACCAAATTTCCTATTCCAGCTGGAAGTTCAAGAAGCTATGGAGGAGGGAGGGAGCAGGAGTTGCCGCCGTGCTCGCTACCGTCGTACCACCGGTTGCCGGACCCTTTAAGAATGCAGTTTGGGTGTGCTATGCCCTAGCTGTTGATGGCAAGAATGTGACGTGGCCATGAGTGTCCTTTCAGCTGACCTACATATTCGTCTTTTGTGCTTGGTCAGATGGGGTTAACGCCCACAAACTTACTCTTATGCTGCTCGGTGTCGGCATTGGTGTCTCAACCTCCATCGTCAACCTCTTGATCCTCCACACACATTTGGCCTGAAGATGGACAATGCCATCGGCTGGTCTGGTGCATGCACTGGCGCGACCATGTAATTCTTTGTTGTTGTGATAAACATGGTGAGTATTGTACATTAGAAGCATCTATCGGTGAGTTGCACAACTTGGACTAGTGAGTAAGAATGTGGAGCACCGATGTCGTGTGATCGTTCTCGGGTGGCGACACACGGCAATTGGGGAGCCGATGGTCTACCAGCCCAGGGGATGGCCTCCTCCGCGAACGCGACGGTGTAGATAGCCTATGAACCACATGCATTCTAGAATAATTTATACAAAACTTTTATACCTACTTATGTTTAACATATAAAATTTTAGAATCTTATAATTTTCTCTTAGTTATTCCATTATCTTAGTTCTAATTATATTGTATAAATTACACTATATTTTATAATTACATTAAACAGAAAATTTTTGTAACAAAATCCTAAACAATTTACTTTTCCCGTTTCAATAAACTCTCTATCTCTCCGTGTGTGTCCCAATACAAATTTTAATTATCTTAAATATCATCGTAGACATTTGAAGCATGCACTAAAATTATCTTATTATTAGGTTCTAGGTAGCGCATGATTAGGTAAGCATATTCATTACAACTTCTCGACTATAAATGCGGATGTGTAATATGGATGGTATAAAAATAGCCTTTTGTAATCTGAATAAATACGGGTAGAAAGATAACAAGTAATAAAGTGATTAAAAATTATGTTTCTGTGCATGGAAACAAGGCATGGGGTTCATCCTTTCACCAGTGCCAACTTTCAACATCATTAACAAAGTTGAACATCATGATAAACCCTCAATAAATGCGGTAAAGAATCACTCAAAAGTTTCTATTTTCATCACGGAAAGTAGGATGAGATCACGTAGGTGCGCTTAATAGGAAACTACCTAAAAGTCGTCTTTCCTATCTTAATCTATTGAACCACCCCTATTATTACCATATGTAGCCCCATAAATTGTAGTGCGACAACACGATATGGTACTATCGCTCAACCTTTTATTGATACAGTACCCCAATGTCACCACAGTTATCTGCAAGTTATACTAGCCATGCATCATGTAATCTCAAATCCAAAATATTCAATCCAATATAAAGGAACTTCAAAGAGCAAGACTTAGTTCACCACAAAAAGAATAGAGGGGGAAACATCATAAGATCCAACTTAATTTACATGGTCTAAGATAAAATAAAGATCGGAAACTACTCACACGGCCTTGAGGACGAATGTTGATGTCAAAACCGGTGGATCTCGGGTAGGGGGTCCCGAACTGTGCGTCTATGGCGGATGGTAACAGGAGGCAGGGGACACGATGTTTACCCAGGTTCGGGCCCTCTCGATGGAGGTAATACCCTACTTCCTGCTTGATTGATCTTGATGATATGAGTAGTACAAGAGTTGATCTACCACGAGATCATAGAGGCTAAACCATAGAAGCTAGCCTATGGTATGATTGTTGTCGTCCTACGAACTAAACCCTCCGGTTTATATAGACACCGGAGGGAGCTAGGGTTTACACAGAGTCGGTTACAAGGGAGGAGATCTTCATATCCGTATCGCCAAGCTTGCCTTCCACGCCAAGGAGAGTCCCATCCGGACACGAGACGGAGTCTTCAATCTTTTATCTTCATAGTCCAACAGTCCGGCCAAAGGATATAGTCCGGCCATCCGGATACCCCCTAATCCAGGACTCCCTCAGTAGCCCCTGAACCAGGCTTCAATGATGATGAGTCTAGCGCGCAGATTGCCTTCGGCATTGCAAGGTGGGTTGCTCCTTCGAATACTCCATAGAAGATCTTGAACACAAGGATAGTGTCCGGATCTGCAAAACAAGTTCCACATACCACCGTAGAGAGAATAATATTTCCACAAATCTAATCTGCCGACACACTTGATATCATGACAACATACCACGGCCCTGGCGCATATCGCGAGGTGGTTTCCTTGGCACGTATTGTCGAAGCAGAGATCGTGTCCCCTTATTACGGGATTCTCATCAATACGGACGTGGGTAACCCAATCGTGCATGTTGGTATGACTCCTTGATTGTAGGCAAGTCCCAAACGGTCACGAGGAGGACACTTGGTATTCACCCTCTTTTTAAAGATACCAAGGCCTATCCTTTTTCCTCCTCGAACTCAATCGAATCCTTCCCCCGCCTCGAGTTCCAACACCCGAAGCTCAGGTCAGGCGCTTCGGACCTGCAACCATGTCTGGATCCAACCTTCAAGGTCGGTGGATGCCTTCCTCCGTCATGGAGGAAGACGTCAAAAAGTTAAGAGAGGCCAGGTTTCTGACCAGCGAGATCCCGCACCGGCTGCCTGCTCAAGGGCAGGTCATTCCCACTCCCAAACCCGGCGAGAGCTCGTGTTCATATCTCAGTTCCTCCGAGGGCTAGGCCTTGCTCTAGATCCCTTCGTGAGGGGGATCATGTTTTACTATGGGCTGGATTTCCATGATCTGGCTCCAGATTCTGTCCTCCACATCTCTTCTTTCATCGTCGTCTGTGATGCTTTCCTCCGTACTACCCCTCACTTCGGCCTGTGGCTCAAGACCTTCAAGATGGAGCCGAAGATGATCAAGTGGCGGCACGCAGAGTGCGGAGGTGCCGTAATAAGCAAAAGTGCCGATGCCCCATGGCCAGAGGGTTCTTTCCAGGAGGTGTCCAGCTTATGGCAACGAGAATGGTTTTATATCATAGCTCCCAGGGGTACCAAGTGGGTGGCTCCCCCAGCTTTTCGCTCGGGCCCCCCGCCACAACTAGCGTCATGGGTCAACAAGGGGCTGGACTGGGGGCCAGTAAAGGATGTACCAATACTGCAGAGCCGCATCCAAGATCTCCTAGAGAGAGACATCAGTCTAGTCACGGTAATGCAAGTCATGTTAATTCGTCGAGTCCTGCCCTGCAAACGTCGTCCCCTCCGCATGTGGGAGTTCAACCCAGAGGGACCGCGAGCTATCCATCATTTCCTCGGCATGACGCTCGAGGAGATGTACAAATTGTTCTTCGGACCACAAATAATGTGTCCGGACACCACCGAGGATGCGGGTTTGAACTGCAATCGTCCAGATACCCAAGTAAGTAGTCCTGTAACCGAGCACGCTATATCTTTACTTATCACAACATCATTCTGAAAAGTCGCTCTTTGACCAGGACTGGGTAACAAAGGCGAAGATGATCAGGTGTCCGACCCCCCTCCCCGAGGTCTCACCGGATCCTGTACTAGCCAGGATGCTGGAGCTCGCGCCTTATCAAGTGCCCTTAGGGGAAGAAAAAGGGGGGAAGAAAGAGGCTAGCGCCTCCGCGAAGGAGGATAAC